>NC_056726.1:94529053-94736553 GCF_019279795.1 Protopterus annectens | reverse complement strand
CCTTGATAACGCAGTTACTTACTTCAATACAACCTTTCTAGGCTTGCTTGACTCCTTTGCTCCATTAAGAACTAAACGCATAAAAAGTAAATCCATCCCTTGGCTAACTAGGAACACCCTAATTACTATGCGAAATCATGATAAGGCCTGGAACCACTATCACAAAACAAAAACTTCCATTTCCTTTAATGAATACAAAATACTTCGCAACAAAGCAAAAAAACTCATTAACACCGACCGCAAAGCTTATTTTTCCACTCTCCAAAATAAACACAACAATAACCCCAAGAAATTCTGGGATGGCATCTCTTCCCTTCTAAGCCCAGGTAGAAAAGAAAACATGTGCCCTCACCCAAATGCTTCAGACTCAGATCTAGCTACCCAATTTAACTCATTCTTTATTGACTCCATCTCTAAATTAACATCATCCTTTACCACAAAACTACCAGCCCCCCAACAACCTCCTCAGAACCCCTTCTCTCAAAACTTCAATACCTCCCAATGTCCTCACTTCACCACAAACCCTATTCCCATCTCTACTATAAAAAAACTTCTTCAAAAACTAAAACCATGTTCTAATGCTCCCGATGAAATACCCTCCTTCTTCCTAAAAACTGCTGCAGAAGCCATAGTCTACCCTATCAGCATCCTAATAAATCGATCTATTTCTGAATGCCATGTTCCCCAGATTTGGAGAAAGGCCTACATTATTCCACTCCACAAAGGTGGCAATAATAATGACATCTCTAACTTCCGTCCCATCGCTATCCTATCCCCCATCTCTAAAATTCTCAAAAAATGCTTCCACCTACAACTCCTACCCTATCTCATCAATAATAACCTACTAACTTCCACTCATCATGGATTCTGTCCTGGCCATAGTACTACCACAGCTCTCCTCTCCTTCCTTGAAACTGTAAACAAGGCCCGTGACTCTGGTCTCATCGTTTCCACCCTCCTCTTAGACCTCTCTAAAGCATTCAACACTATCTCTCATAACCTTCTTCTTACTAAGCTCTCTAAACTACACTTATCCCACTCCTCTATTAACTGGTTCACCAGCTACTTATCAGTTAGGCAACAAGCAGTCAAGTGGAAAAAAGCAATTTCCCCTTTCCAATTCACAGCCACTGGAGTACCCCAAGGCTCAATTCTAGGACCCCTTCTATTTAACACTTTCATCAATGACTTCCACCAGGCCATCCCTCACTCTAAACTTGTTCAATACGCAGACGATTCAACAATAATCTGCTCTTCCTCCTATTCATCTACACTAATGAAACTTACCCAAGAAGCATTCTCTGCTACAGAACTATGGATGCTTCAGAATCATTTAGCACTAAATGCTAATAAGACTAAACTGATGTTATTTTCCCCCTCCAGAAGCATTACCCTAGATAAACACTCTTTCCTTATTACCAGTAAAGATAACACTTCTCTTGAAATTGTCTCTACTGCCAAACTCTTGGTTATCCTAATTGATGACCAACTAAAGTTTGACAACCATTTCCAGGAAAATATCAAAAAAACACACAAAAAATTAGGCATGCTTTACAGCCATTACCAATTTATCCCCCCCCCCCCCACCAGGCTCACTCTTACTAACACTTACCTAACCCCATCCCTACTATATGGAGCCTCTATCCTTACCAACCTGCACTCCTCCCTCAAATCTAAACTCTCCTCCTGCTACTATAAGATCGCAAAATTCGCAACTGGCCACAGATCCAACACCCATCACTGTACCTCCCTACATCAACTGAAATGGCTTGAACTCCCCAATTATCTCATCCATACACAACTCATCCAAGCACATAAACTTATATTTAATGCCTCTCTCTGTCCCTCCCTCATCTCAACCTTTAAAATGCATCTTCCTAACAGATGCCTACGATCCAGCCAACAAAATCTAATTGAACTGCATAAATCCTCCCACCCACCTGGCAAACATCTCCTTTCCTTCTGCCTCACACGCCACTGGAACTCCCTCCCACCTCTCATCCGTACCACCAGTAGCCTCTCTGTCTTTACATCTCTACTCCACTCTCCCCTAACATCACTGTGGGAATGCTCTTGCTCTCATCCTACATAATATCTCTATCTATAATCCCTCCCTACCTCAAATACTTCTGTTAACACCTTCTTAGTAACTGTCTCTCTTTATTCCTCCTTAAAACATTTATATTGGGGTACTTTGCACTAACTTTTACAACTGAACAAACTCAATTATTAACACTGTGATTCTTTTTCTACCCTGACATTGACTATTCCTAAAATTGTAATACTTTTCTACTCTGACATTTAACATTGGGATATTGCATCTACCCTGCTATTGATCATTGCTACAACTCTGATACTTTATCTACTCTGACATTTTATTTTCTAAATTCTCTTAACCTCTGCATCAGTATCTAGTAGATTCACAGTTGTGTCTTCTTAGTACTCTGTGTAACTTAGAATTATTTTTTTATATTTTTTGTAACACTGTAATTATAACTAGTTGTATTTTTTTTGTAATACTGTTATTATAACAAGTTGTATCTTTGGAGCTTTTCTCCCCAGGACTCCATTGAAAACGGACTCCTCAAGGCCCAATGGACCACCCTGGTAAACAAACTGCAAATAAATAAAATAAATAAATAACTATATATATATATATATATATATATATATATATATATATATATATATATATATATATATATATGTGTGTGTGTGTGTGTGTGTGTGTGAGTGTGTGTGTTGGGTTTACTATCAAATGACTGAAAACCAAAAGACTGAATCCCAAAAAGACTGAAAAAAAATTCAAAATTCTGAATGATGGAATTTGCCCCTTCTCCACTGTTCTGCAATCCTGGAGTTGGTATATATAGTTAGCAGCGGGTGTGTGGGCAGGGTTCAGCCCCCCACATGAGGGGAGCAGAGGCACTTGCCTCTTGCATTAAAAATGTATTCAGTATTTTGAATTTTCAGTCTTTTTGGGATTCAATCTTTTGGTTTTTAGTCATTTGATAGTAAACCTATATGTGCCACATAGCATAGTGATAACTAAGGGTAATCATATCTGAGGGGATAGGGAGAGACAAATGCATATACATACCTGTTTGTATGCATAAAGATATATTCACATATCAGTTCTTTAGTTAGATGAGGCATCAGACATGGGCCAAAATTAGCTATTTGTAGGAGCATGCCCAGTGTGACCATCAGCACTTACAAGGTGACTCCAGGCCAGATGTACTCCAGTCTGGGATTTTGTGTGCTACAGCCAATTTGGTGCTGCACCTGAGTCAACAGTCCAGCACCTCCCGGATATTATATCCAAGAGATTCCCCAGCTGTGTGCTGCACATAATACCTGAGTCATACCTAGGGTGTGAACAGATTGTAATAGACTGTACAGGATTTTACATCATATGTCTGGTACATTTTACATAACATTGTGATTTTCTGGTACATCAGTGGCAAATCATTATAGACTGATGTTAAGAACTAATGACAGGCAGTTGTTTTACTGACTTCATACACAACAGGGAACCCATGCTACTGGATGACCTGTTATCCTCTGCACATTCTACATTTGTGTGGCCACTAGTTAATCCTTCTCCTTATATGTAGTCCTTTGTCCCACTCCTGTTCATGGCTTTGTCCATATTTCCTGCTCTAAGTAGTTGTAGGTATGCTGTGACTGGGGTACATGATGTATCACCACACACAGGGTTACAGACTTCACACCTCTGACTGTACATGTTTTGCAGGATGTCCAGCATTCCAACTCATATGTCTGCTCTGCTTTTCAGATAGTTGTTTCACTTTTGTAATATACAAAGCCGCGGTGGTACAGCGGTAGCATTGTTGCCTCACAGCAAGACATTCTCCTGTTTGATTCACGGCTGGAGTGCTTTCTGTGTGGAGTCTGCATGTCCTCCCCATGGTCGAGTGGCCTCCAAAAGACATGTGTGAATGTGCGTGCCTTCGCTGAAGGTTGGGCGTTGGGCTGGCAACTTGGCACCATAAAAAATCTACTGCCAATCATTAGCGGACCAGAGTTCCGCTGTGGTGACCCCTAACTGGGAAAAGCCAAAAAGACAAACTACTACATAGTGCCCATTGACTTGTTGTAGGTACTGACACAGTTACGTGCTTGCCTTTAAATCCTGCTGCTACTCTGACTTGTTACAATCTGCTTTAACACTAGCCACCTTCCAGGTTACTCAAAGCATGTGTAATATCCATAGCTGTGGCCACCCTGTCCCTCCATTGTCTCTGGCATTGTCCAGTTGTCTTGCAGTAACAAATAGTGGTATATTGACAGTCTGTGAGACTCCTACCATAGGAGTACCTCACATGCAAAATTGTAGGTGCAGCCAGCTTTGAACCATGAACACCATCAACCATGCTAATATACTTAGCCCACTAAGTCACACCAACCACCAGAAAGTGAAGTTTAATTCCTGACACTATCAACAGCAGAGAGACATACACTTTCACCCTTGGATATTGAGAAAATACAACATGTTGCCAGGTTGTTTGGGACAGCCCTGGGATTGTGTGGTCTGCTGCTGTAACCTTGCAAACATACTGCTACTGCAGTTGTATGGGAACACGGCTGTGTTGGGGATAGGGGACTCTAGCATTGACAGTCATGTGTCTGTCTAGGGGAATCTGTCCTATGATGCTGCTATTTGGCATTTCCCTCACATACTGCAGTGGGTTTTGTTGCCTTGTGGCCTACTACATATTATGGGGCAGCCAGTATTGGACAAAGAGTTCCTGTTGTCCTACATAGCTGTCAGTTCTCTACATGTAGCCCAGTAGCCCACTCTATTCCCTTGCATACATGCAGCAGGTCGAAACATATGCTACCATAGTCTAGTACCCCATACATTTGTTGCACTTCTGACTTACATTGTGAATGCAGCACTTGAGATAACAGCACTTCAGGGCTGACTCTGTCTGATGCACGCAGTGCACAGCCAGTACATGGTAAGGTATAGGTTGTGTGGTTTGGCTGGCATCCTTTTTACTATGTATGGGAGTCAGAGTGAGGTTTCAGTCCCTAGGACCCTGCATTGTCAGTGCATATGCTATGTGCTGCCTCTTTGCCAAGGCCTGGGTATACCTAGCACACCTACGTCTACCTACAGGGACAGGCTCAGGGGGTTCCTCCTCTGACTCTTCCTGTGGGTGTGGCTGTGGGGTACCTTGGCACTAGTGAGGGTGTGTGTCCCCCTTCCTTGTGATCATCCCATCACAGCTGTTTCTGCAAGATCATATTGTGTAGCATGGCACATACTGTGAACATCTGTGCACATGTGGCTGGAGAGTACTGCAGAGCTCCACAGGATATATAAAGGCAGTGGAACTGTGGCCTTAGCAGCCCAAACACATGCTCTATGATGTTCCTAGTTTATGAGTGTGCATCATTATGGCATTCATCTGTAGGTGTGCATTTCTGATGGGTGTCATCATCCATGGTTCCAGTGCATAGCCAGCGCCCCCCAGTAGATGGCCATATGGGATATCCCCCTTGGCAAATATTTGATACAGCTGTGTATAGGGGTAGTGATAACTGCCAGGGCTACCAACACAGACACTCATGATAATGCCTTGGGCATTGCACACAACCTGGCAGTTGGAGTGATACCGCTTGCGGTTAATGTAGACTCTACCCTCCTCACTAGGCAGTGCTTTGATGTGCACATGAGTGCAGTCTATGGCAACCAGTACCTCAGGGTAGTGTGCTACATGATGGAAGAGATGCATACTGCTGAACCTCTCCTCAGGGGTGCAGGGTAAACAAATATGCTCACTGGCATGTGTTTGCATGACAGCCAGGAACTGGTGGAGTACCCTGGATGTAGATGCCTGTGAGACCCCCATCATGTCCCCAGATGGTCTTTGAAAAGTTCCTGTAGCTTTTATTCTAAAAGCTACACGTACCTTTGTTTCCACTGGGATGGGCTCCCCTCTGTTGGCTCTGGGTCTGAGTTGAGGGTGGCATAGTTCAGTGAGTTCTTGCAGTATCTCCCTGTCCACCCTGTACCGCTCTACAATCTCCAGCTCATGTAGCTCTTGGAAAGTTACCCTGGGCCTGAACACTCTTCTTCTTCTTCTCAGTCTAGGCCTGTTGTTAGCAGCAGTGTCAGCACTGCCCTCAGCCTCTAGCACAAACAGATGTAGCAGAGCAGCAGCCCCTAGCATTCTGTCAGTTATAATTCTCAAATCTGTACTCCAATGGTGCAGAGTATGGGTGAAAAATCAGATTGTAGGGTGTGTGCATACTTTATAGTGTTGTGCTGCAGATGCAGCCTATGTGATTGGCTAACTATGATGCATTCTACCTGCCAGGTATATCAATAAGGGGTTTGAATGGCCCAGTGTCAGTGGAACAGGGCTTATCAGTAATTTAGACATGACTGGCTTTCCCAGGCTATTTCATTTTTTTTTTAAAATGCCTTCCCTGCTAAGCACTGCGGTGCAGCTCGCAAACCCATGGCGCTGGTATAAACACTGCTCAGCAGTCTGGACACACCACCTTGCTTAGCTGAGTGCTGCACCATGAGCTCCAAGCCTCTTAAACATATTGTGACACACTCCCTTTTCATGTCAGCTAGCTGTTCTGCAGCCACCAACATGGTTCTGGGACTACATGGGTTTTATCTACGGACACAGTGGCCCATTTTTAAAATTTCCAATAATTTATTTATTTTTTTTTTGCATAACGGCATGTTTGCGCACTGCTATGTGCTTCGCAAACGTAACATGGGTATTAAAAAAAAAACATTTATTTTATACTATTTTGCATTAGTTTTTGGACTCACAGGGCATAGTTTTGCACACGTCAGTGCCTACTATGACATTTCTGACCTTCTAATTGGGCTGTTACAGCCCCTCTTCAATTTTTACATTTCTGTACATGAAAATTTTCCATGTACACTTCTAACACCGACACTGGTCCTGCACAAATACCTATCTGCTTACTGATTTGCAAAACAACCTCATTTGCATGCAGTTCACCTGCTTATGAGGTGATTTTCATGCCACAGACACTTCCATGTCCGCAAGCTCGTGCACGCCCCTCTGCTCTATTTACTGGATTGCACGGAGCCTTATGTCCATGTTAGCTCCATGCCACTATGCCTACATGGAAAATCCATCCATGTAGGCTTTATTGAATGCGTCATATAGCAAACATGAAACTCATCCTACCTACCCATAACCATTGGTGTCCTTCAGGGCTCAATCCTAGGTCCTCTCCTCTTCAATAGTTTTATAAACAATCTTCATACTAATACTCTCTGGTTCAGTGTACAGATGATTGTCCTTTAATCTGCTCAATTCCAAGCATGCCATCACTACAGACTATTACACAACAATTCTACTCCTCCATCAAATCTTTTTTGAACCAATCCAGTCTTTTCCTGAAACCAAACAAAAAACAATTCCACTTTTCATCTCAAAACAGTACTCTGAAAACAAAAATATGTTTACTATATCATCTACAAAAAAAAAAAAAAAAAAATAGACAAGCTTGTCACACATGCTAAACTACTTGGAGTCACCATCGAACATATAATAATACTGTAGATCTCCTCTACAAAATATCTCCTTACCTCACTTTGCATTCTAGAAAGACCACTATGATCTCATATCTATTCCCAGTTCTTTCCTGTGCCTTTCCCTACTAGCAAATTTTAACTCCATAATTTTAACAAAATAAGAACATAAGAACAATGTTATAATAAATTAGCAGAATTTGCAACCCACCATGCAAGTAAAGCCCATCCTTGTTAACTCAACCAAATAAACTGGCTGGAATTTCCCAGCTATCAAAAGTTCAGTCAACTTAAACTGGCCCAAAGTAAACTTCAACACCCAAACAAATGTACAGCACTAAAGATGGCAATGCTATTGTACCCCCCCCCCCACCAAATCTGGATCTCTCAGGTCTAAAGATACATATTGTGCCCAAGTTCATAAACAAAATAAAAACAACAGGGTGATGAAATGCATTCCTCATATGTATACAAATGTTGGAATACTCTCACACAAGACCTGAGGAAAGTCATAAATCCAAAGTACTTCAAATCAAACCTTAGGATCCACCTCTTGGATTCCAAACTATGCTCCTGCCTCACCTCTCCTGGCTAAATGTTTATACAACTCTATCCATCTGTCCTCTATTTGTAGTTCCCTTTTGATTTTCTTGTACAATTTAAGTTTCTGGGCTTTCATCTGAAGGCCCAATAGCATATCATTGCTGCAGTAAAACTTGTGGAATATATTGATTTCCAGGATCTATCTCTACTGTTTTTCTTTTCTTTCTTTATATACTTGCCTTGTATTGTATTGTGCATTGTCTTGCATTATCTTGTACTACATATTGTAATATTTGTTAACTGTAGAGCTTTTCTCCCCAGACCTCTGCTGAAAAGGGGCCTGGCATGGCCTAGTCAGACTTTATAGGTAAACAAATGGTAATGAATAAAGAAATATGTGTGTGTGTGTGTGTGTGTGTGTGTGTGTGTGTGTGTGTGTGTGTGTGTGTGTGTGTGTGTGTATATGGTGGAGAAGGATGTTCATATGTATATATATAACCATAATGTACACAAATACAATATACATTGCATTATTGCATTGCATAAAAATCTGTCTTTCAAGGTTACAGTTCATATACATATCAAACATGAGCACTGCTTGTTACATTGCCCCTTTAATTATGAAGACAGAAATGTTGCAGAAAAGTGTGATAGTGGCATAGACAGGAAACAAATGAAAACAGAGACAGTGTGGTTAAACATAATAGGTTTTGATGATCGAGGGCTTAACCAGAAAGGAGATCATGAGTCTAGGCAAGAAGAAAGGATAGAATGCATCGCAGTGAAACTAGTGTCTGTGGTTACATTAAGTAAAACATAGTAGAATGTGAACAATGTGAATACAGAGAGGATGGAGATGACACATGTTGTGCATGTAGGTGCTAATGATCTATTGGGGAGACCACTGAAGTGGTAGCAAGCACCGCCATGAATGTGGCAGAGAAATGTCAGAAGAGTGAGATGGTGGTAACATTCTCAGAAATATTTCCACTTCCAGCTGTCAGCAAACAGGAAGGAGAGGATAAAGGGAGTATAATTACTGTGTGCACCAATGAACAAGGGATAAGGAGGTAGGACTGGTAGTATCTGCAGCAATGAACAAGGGATAAGGGTTTAGGACTGGTAGTGTTTGCGCCAATGAACAAAGGATAAGGGGGTAGGACTGGTAGGAGGATGAGGGAGACTTGGGGGAGGTCTGCAGTGAGACCAGCTGTATGCAAGAAATAGGCTCCATCTTTGCAGAGAAAGGACAGCTTTTGCTTTGGGATGGGTTGGGAAGGTAACGTTCAATGATCATATCTTTTACACTGTGATGGAAGGGACACGTATTGAAAACAAAAGATGGGTTAGGTGTTTAGGCAGTAGACAGATGGTAGAAGGTAATGCATAACACCGGAGGAACAAGGATGACTGAGACAACTGCTGTTAGGCTTGTATTGTATGGTTTGAAAGCTAGGAGAACAGTGAGCAGTGATGCAATGAAAGAGTGTGGGCATTACTGGTGTAACAGAAATATGGGACAATGATGAGAGGTCCTGGGACATGGAGATACTTGGTTTAAGGTTGGTGTGAAATTACAGATAAGGAAAAAATTGAGTCGAGTTGTAATATATAAGGAGGGCATCAGATAAGAGGTCAGAGTGGAGGAAGAACAGCAAACCAGGAATGAAGAAAGGCTACAAACAGGTAGAGTAGAGGAAAAAGAAAAAGCTGGCGAATTTCTACAGTGTATTCTTCAACCAGGAACAACAGGACTGGTGGATGAGAAACTGGAGAAGAGAATAAACGAGTGTAGAGGAGAAACAGGGTAATATTAATGAGGGAGCTGAATCTGCCAAGAACAGACTGGAAGATACTGAGACCCAAGGAGGAAAGGAAGTGTGAGTTGACTGAGGTCTTGGGCTGTTTAGGGTTCTTTCAGCTAGTGCAAGACTGCACCAGAAAGGATAGAATTCTAAATGAGGTCCTATGTATTCCTAAACATTTTAGAGGGTTTAATTGATATAGAGGTTATGTCACTGTTAGCCAACAATGATCATGCCACTGTATTGTTTACAATAGGAGGGAAGGGTAAAAATAACAAAGCCAAAGGCATTGATGTGGAGCTTAGTAGTGTGGAATATTGTTTACTGGGAGGCTGTTCAAATATGTCAAGAGAATGAGAACAAAGTGAAGGAGTAAACAAGCTACGGGAAATGGCAATAGC
Source organism: Protopterus annectens (assembly GCF_019279795.1). NCBI lineage: Eukaryota > Metazoa > Chordata > Ceratodontiformes > Protopteridae > Protopterus > Protopterus annectens. The sequence goes on along the minus strand of NC_056726.1, from coordinate 94,726,246 downwards.
AAGGATGAATCACTAAGAACTATGAATAAGTATGTGATGGAAGAGAAGAAGGCTGATGTATTCATGTAGGAATATGAAGCTAACAAATTAGGGAAAAAAGACAGGGCTTACGAGGTGTGGAAAGGAGGGGATACAGAGGACGAGGAGGTGAAGGTACAGTAAAAGGAGCCTAGCAAAAAGGCAACAAAGTTGGTAAGAGCAACAAAGGCTAAGCCTGAAAGGGAGTTAGCAGAAAGGATTCTCAGGTAGATAGTAGGAAGAAGGGAGTGAGGAACAGAACTTGCCAAGAAGAACAACGCTGAGAGGGAGATCACAAAAAAGTAAAGGTACTGAATGAATGAATACTTTGCTTCAGTCTTTCAATGAAAAGCAAGAGGATAGTACCATGCCAGTAGGGAAAACACTGGATGGGCACCTAAACAGAGATGGAGGAATTTCAGAGTGAATTACCCACAGTTACAGAAGATTAACTCAAAGACCAGCCTGGCTGCCTACCAGAGTCCTTAGAAATCTAGCCAGCATATTAGAAGATGATGAATCTCTCCTCTGATGGAGATTTTTAAGAAACTACTGGATACAAAGGACTGGAGGGCACAATTATTATACCCTTGTATAATGTAGGGGTCAGAAAACTATAGGCCTGCTAGTTTAGCACAATTGGCAGAGGAATTCAAGAGGATAATTTTAAGAGGAAGACTGGTAACATGTCTAGAGGACAGCAATCTCTAGAACAGCAACCATTATTTTCACTGATGTAGCAAATGACAATAGTTCCCCATGATGAAATAAACTCTATCACAACACCAGTTATTCTGTATTGCATATTAGTGCAGAATTTTTTTCTGAGGTTAAAATGAGATCTTGATTTTCAGCCTTTTATTTTACAAAAGAAAGAAATTTATTTAGGCTTGATTATGGGGTGAATTTTATACAAAGCTTTAAAATGAAATTATTTCTCTATTCAATCACAGAAAATGGACCTTGAAATAGATGAATTCACTCATGCACTAAACTTGGTAATTAGTAAATGAAACTGGAAGCTCTGATACATAGTATTTTATAGCTATTTGAGTTATTTGATTAATCAGTCCTTTTCACAGATGTTATGACACATTGTGCCCATCTGTTTAAAGAAAAGGCATTTTTTCAGTTCAGGCTTGCTTTGGATACAGTTAATCTCATGAAAACTGATAAAAATGATTTATTAAAATGTGTACTGAACAAAATATATCAGTGAATAAGATGAAAGAACGGAATGTTACATACCCTGCATCCCTATAGGCCTCTTCCCCTCCTCACTTACAGATTTTATGTTGCTCCATCAGTACCACAGGTGACATAATGAGGCCTGCCATGACCAGCTCTATCTGCTAGACCAATTGTCAACCCCCCCCAGTTCAGAGCCTCAATGCAATGGCTGGTAGCAGGCACAGTCCTCCGGTGCCTTCATATCAAGTTACTAGCTGCATGCAAATGAGCAAAATCAATTTCAGGGTCAAAGGAGCTCTTCTTTATTGACCCAGAAATCTTTCAAACTCTAGCTGTTGGCCATAACTAGTGAATGACTGCAATTCCCTAATTTTAGAGAACTGACAGTTTTGAGTAATTACAAAGCTTATTTCTCTATTTAGTGACACAAAATGGACCTGAAAATAGACAAATTCACTAAAGCAGTTATAAAATTGTACTCCATCATTTCCTAAAGGTTGAGTGACTGAGGGGGGACATAAGTTTTAAATCTATAAGCCTTTTTTCCAGTACAGTGAGAAAACCTATGTTTTAATGCAGCCTCAAACAGTGACTTCCAGAATGTCAAAACAGAAAGATCATGTTTTCCCTATAGCTGACATTTCACTGCATCAGAACTTCCAAGGTCATATATTAACTGCACTGGTAAGTCAGGGAGGAAGGACACGATGGTGGATGTTTATATTTGTTTTCTATTTTGTCCCTCTTATCTGAATTTATGTGACCTCAGAGTAGGAAAATTTTGGCGATCATGGGGTCTTGCTCCCACATTGTGGCCACAGGGGAGCTTGCTCTCTGAAAAAAAGTTGTTGCTTTGTTTGTTTGTTTGTTGTGTGACCTTGGGACTATTGTTATTTTGAGAATGTGGCCTCCCAAAGATTTTAATGTTTTAGTTTAGATTAATCAAATGTTAACTGAATAGCACATTATTAAAGGCTCATAGACGTGTCACATCCTTTTTTAAATAAATGTTTTATTTATGACCACAACTTACAGTTTGTAGCTGTACAGAACATATATTGACTTTGTCTGATTTATTTCACATTTTTTGCACAGAGCAAACCCCAGAATTTAATGATTTGTGCTTATTTGTCCTCCAGTTGATTGACAGTACTGTAGCTGTATATCAAGATGCTTTGATTTGAAACCATTGATGAATAAACCAATTATACAAGCAATAATGCCTGACAGGGTGTGTGTTAATGTGTAATTCATGCCCGTTCAGGGGTGTTATGCGGCCCAATGCCGCAGGCAGAAGGCCTCTTCACTCCTGGAAGGGTATTAATTACACATTAACACAGCCTGTAGGACATTATTGTGCTTAAAGAAAGGCTGTCTGTAAAATTGTTGTGTTGTATTTACTTACTTATTTTTTTAGTTACTATATTATTTTTTGTATATATATATATATATATATATATATATATATATATATATATATATATTTTTATTTATTTTAATGTAAAATAGTTACTCCACCTTATTTTGCAAACTTGCTGTAGTATATCTTAATGGTGTTTGAGGAAGCACTTTACAACCAAAATGTAACACTTAAAAAAATATCAAGGAAGTTACTTTATTTTTTTGGTCCCTTACTCCTAAACCGTTTGGTTTGTTGCCAGTCAACGGAGATTGAAGTTACTAAATAATGGCATACATTTATGTTTCAGACTATTATTTTCTTCAGAAAATTCATACTAACACAAATCCTTTTAATTAAGTAAGTTTGTTAAAATCTGTTCCTATATTTGAGCCTTTGTTCTCTTTTTATTTTAGGCTTTATCCATATTTCTTCAGCTGAAAGGTCCAGAATTATGCATACCTCTTTACTGTCACTCTTACTCAGTCTCTAATGCACAACTCTGTTTCAGAAAATGTATGGTAACACAAATCCTAATATTAGAGTAAAATATGTTCCTATTTTGAGCCGATGTCCTCGTTTATTTTAGGTTTATCCAGATATTTTGTGCTAAGAGTAAACAGAGCATACCTTTCAACTGTCCAGATTTTTGCAGAATGTCCAGATTTTTTTGGCAATTGTGTTTGGTCCCATCCTCATAAAATGTGTAGTTTTCTGGCAAATCACTGGGGTTTGAAGTCATTAAATAATGACAGGCATTTGAGTTTCAGACTTCATACCCTTCAGATATTACATGCTAATGGAAACCCTGTTGTTCTAGCAACTTTCTAAGTTTATGAGTAGTATTTAAAATCTGTCCTTATTTTTGTTTGTTTGTCTGTCATTATTTTTGGCACGGTCCAGATTTCTTGTGCCGAGAGGTTAACAGGTATGGTCAAGAGGTATGCAAACCTTTTAACTGATGCTGTTGTTGCCAGGTATCATTTTCACTCTTTACTCTCTCACACATATGCACACACACCACAAACACACGCGCGAAAACACACACACACACACACACACACACACACACACACACACACACACACACACAAAATCTGTTCTGCTTTCATGCACGCATTCAGTCACACAAGCAGACAGAAACATAAACACACACACACTTTTTTCAGTTTCATTTATTTTATGTTCGCTTCTTCTTCTTCTTCTTCTTTCGGCTACTCCCATTAGGGGTCGCCACAGCAGATAAACTGTTTCCATTTCTTCCTGTCGTCTGCATCTTGCTCTGTCACACCAACCACGTGCATGTCCTCTCTCACCACATCCATAAACCTTATCTTAGGCCTTCCTCTTTTCCTGTTACCTGGCAGCTTCATCCTTAGCATCTTTTTCCCAATATACTCTGCATCCCTCCTCAGCATATGTCCAAACCAATGTAATATTGCCTCTCTGGCTTTGTCTCCAAACCTTCCAACCTGGGCTGACCCTCTAATATACTTATTCTTAATCCTGTCCATCCTAGTCACACCCAGTGCAAATCTTAACATCTTCAACTCTGCCACATCAAGCTCTGACTCCTGCCTTTTTGTCAATGCCACTGTCGCCAACCCATATAACATAGCTGGTCTCACTACCCTCTTGTAAACCTTCCCTTTCACTCTTACTGGTACTTGTCTGTCACAAATCACTCCTGACACTCTTCTCCACCCACTCCATCCTACCTGTACTCTCTTCTTCACCTCTCTTCCACACTCACCATTACCCTGAACTGTTGATCCCAAGTACTTAAACTCATCCACCATCGCCACCTCTACTCCCTGCATCCTCATCATTCCTCTATCCTCCCTCTCATTTACACACATATATTCTGTCTTAGTCCTGCTGACCTTCATTCCTCTTCTCTCTAGAGCATATATATCTCCACCTCTCCAGGGCTCGCTAAACAGTAAAAATGCTGCTGAGTGAGTGTAAGATAATGTCTCTATCAATCTCTCACTCATACATGCATACACTCTCACACACAGACATAAACACATACACTTTTTTAATTTAATTTTTTTCTTTATTACTTTACACTCGCTAAATAGCAAAAGCATTGTTTAGTGAATGTAAAATAATACCACCCATTAGTTTTTTTCTGTCTGAGCTCTATTGCAGCTTGACATGCTACTGTGAAGTGATGTATTCATTTTTCAATGGGCATTACTTGCACATTAATACCTTGCTGGAGAATGTTTGTCATAGATTAGTACTAAGCTAACTGCCCTTGTGAGTCATTTTAAGCCTAACTAATTATCCCTTGTGAGGCTCAAACCCTACATGTTGTGTTTGTAAGGCAAACACCTTAACCATTAGGCCATCCTCCTAACCTCCAATCAGGATGCAATCTCCTAATGGCCCATTCTCTAATACTTTTTATTGTGCTTAGACAGATAGTTGATTTGCTTACTTAACACCTTGTACAGTGTAATGCACTAATACTTCTGACCCTTTTTGTCTTGGCAGTGTCCCTTTGCGATATCCATTCTCATAAATTCCACAGAATGCCAAACCTGTTGAGTGTAAATTTATTTTAATTATGTTTTTGTTGTCCAGGTAACTGACATGATCTTTCACAAACACTTTTCAGCTATTATCCAGACCACAAGGACAAGGGAATACATTTTGTTGCCCTGCACCTTTTCTAAACTAGAGAAAAATAAGCTCTACAAGATTATTTATCATTTTATACTGGTGCAGAAGGCAACTGATTTTATTCAAGTGTGTGTGTATGTGTATTAGTGTATACGTTTATATTTGTGTTTGTATGTGTGTGTGTGTGTGTGTGTGTGTGTGTGTGTGTGTGTGTGTGTGTGTCTGTGTGTCTGTGTGTCCATGTGCATGATTGCATTATGCCTGTATATGCATGCATAGACACATGTGACTATGTGGGTGCATGAGTTACCCAGCTATATCCACAGTGGCTTTCACATTCAGATTTCAAACATTTACAGTCCTGGATGTAGGCCAGAATTACAAAAGGACTAAATGTGGAGTAACATGGAAAACTGAACACACTACTCCATGCCTGAGCCCAAGACATAGGTCTCTGCTGGTTCCCAGCCGCATTTATAAATGAGTACTGCACACTGGCAAGTCTCACTAATGTACAAGGCTGATTTATTGGTGAAGAGCACGTCTCTGTGAGGTGGTAGCTTTACGTGTATGTGGAACTGTGTACTGCAGGCTGTATTAAGTGTGAAGTTGGGCTGCCTTCAGTATTTAATTCCACATCCAAGTGGAACTATACTGAAGTTTTCCAGAGGTGGGATGGGGCAAGCCTGACATAGTGATGCAATTGTATGTAGTGCAATATGTCCTCTGAGCTCCTCTGTAGATGGCTGTCTTTAGAGTTTTCTTAAAAATAGATTGAAGTTCATGTTTCATAGGTTGATAGATGGTTACTAGGCTAATGGCCTTAGAACCCTTACAAGCTGAGCCATATTTACCGTGAGTTACACTAATTGTCACGGGTTAGGTGAGTGAAGTTCACAGAGGTAAGGGTCTATGGTACTTAATATTGACTTCCTCTGTCCCTGAGAGAAATGTGGGCAACCCCAGGAGTGAATTTGCAGTCACCCATCCATTGATCTAGGTTGCGTTTGAAGAGGGCCGGGGAGGGGCTCTGTTTCATGTGAACTGGAAGCTTGTTCCAGAGAAGTGGCAGTCTCTGGGTGATATATGTATCTCTCCAGCATGAGCTGTTCATGTCAGAGGCTAGGTTAAGATCCCTAGAATGAGTGACCCTTGTGCAGTTTGATTTACGAATGTGTAGCATTTTCATCAAGTCCAGATCAGAGACTGCCCTGTAAGCCAGGCACAGATCACACCTTAGCAACCTGTAGGAGACCGAATACAATGACAGGGCTTTCAGTCATTCTGCGTAAGACTTGTTTTGTGTGCCCTGTAATTTCTTGGTGAGAAACCTCTGTGGTCTTTCCAATTGTTGCATTTGTCTAGTGAGGTACATGCAAAAGTGAGCATTGTACTCTATTATTGGTTGGATGAAAGGAGAGTATAATGGAATTATAATTTCCTTAGATCTAGATGTGATGCCTTTACTTATAAGATGTGCCACATAGAAAGATTTGTAAACAAAATAAAAAAAAAACACTGTAAGGTGACAAAAAAATAAACTGTTTGCTGTTTACCACTTTTTGGGATTTGACCAGATTTTCTAGGTACATAGAAGGGTTTCCTTACTATTGTGGATAAGTGGTGGTCAAAGTTCAGATTGCTATCAACCTGAGTAATCAGAGCATGTACCACTGAGTTTACACTTTGGGGGGGGGGGGGTACTATCTATAATGTAATTAGCAGGGATGTTAGCTTTCCTAAAGGGAAGAATACATTTATCTGTATTTACGTTTAATCTGTGGCATCAGCACCAGCATTTGTCTGTCTTAACCCTATCTGCAGTATATTAACATCGTTGGGGGACTCAGTGATTGCTCCCAATTTGCAATTGTCAGTGAACTTGGTCAGTCTCAGGGCATCCAGGTTTGCCTGGACAACCGAGAAATAAATTCCAAACAATAAGGAGTCTAACACAGAACTCTGTGTTATGCTACTGGTGACTGGACTGGTCTTTTGCTAGAGGTGAAGTCACACACTTTGACAGTATGTGTCCTGGTGGTGAGCTAGTTGGCTACCCATCTGGTGATGTAGGGGTTAAGTCCCAATTGGGAGAGTTATTCTATAATACCTGAGTGGGAAATTATGTCAAATGCCTTGGCTAGGTCAAGATCGGCAGTATGCACTGTCTTTCCCTCGTCCAAGGCCTTAGTGACTTTCTCAAGAAAGTCAACCATGTTTAACAGGCATGATCTACCTTCAACAAATCTGAACTGGGTTGGATCCAGAGTTTGGGGATTACCTATGTCCTTGTTAATAAGGTCCATAATGATTGTTTTCATGGCCTTGCAGATGAGGCTAGTCAAGCTTATGGGCTTATAAATACCAGGGTCAGTTGATGGTTCCCTTTTGTGCAGAGGGATTGCTATTGTTATCCACCATTCTGCTGGATCATAGCCAGTTCACAGGATGTGGTTAAACAGAGATCTAAGTGGGTCTGCTAGATCATGATTTAAGTTGTTTAAAAGGCAACCTGTGATGTTGTCTGGTTCCACTGATACTGTGCTTTTTGCTTTGGAGAGCACCAAGATGACCTTCTCTCTTGAAAAAATAGGCAGAGGAATGGTGGCAGGTATACTTTGGGGGATGACTGGAGGTGACAGGGGGTGAAGTTTGCTCCAAATCTGTCAGCTAGTAGGTTAGCTATTACCTCCGGTTGACTATGAGTGGTACCATCCACAACCAGTTCAGCTCTTAACTGGGTATTCCCTTTTAGATTTTGGATGTAGTTAAAGAATGTGCTGTGATTATCCTTGGCTAGGTAGGCTATTTTTCTTTGTAATTAGCTTTGGAGGACTCGACAAGATCTCTTATTTGTTTGTTTATGCTAGAGAGGGATTTCTTCTTCTGCTGAGCCAATTCCCTCTTGTTCTTGGACATTAGTTTTTTTTTTCTTGTTGTATAACCTGGTTATACTAGGGGTCCACAAGGGTGGCTTGTTTTTTCGACAAGACCTGGTTTTAACCTGGTGAGGTACAGCCAATTCTATACAACTGCTTAAGTGATTATTTATTTATTTAACATTTGTTTACTGAGAAAGTCCAACTTGGAACAAAGCCAATTTTCAGCGGAGGCCCAGGGAGAAAAGCTCCAGGTGCATGTCTTTGTCATGTGGGAAAAAACGGAGTACCTGGAGAAAACACACAAGAGGACATGCAGACTCCACACAGAAGGCACTCCAGCTGAGAATTAAACCAGAGAACCTCTTGCTGTGAGGTGACAATGCTACCGCTGCACCACTGCACCATCTGTACAGGGATTTAGTGTACATTTCTGCATAGGAGTCTGTGTTATCTGCATTTGAGGTGGTTTTAAAATTTCTTATACCATCACTTAGTAGGAGGTCATTTAAGAGTTTTTGAGCTTGACAGGGTATCTGGTCTTATAATTAACATTAAATGAGATTGATTTATGGTCCTATCTTACCAGGGAGGACATGACATGGAGGGTGTGCAATGCTGTCCCATGTTAGTGAATACTATGTCCAGGACATTTGAACCTCTTGTGGGTGTGCTGAATAGCTGTTCCAGAGCATTTGCACTGACAAAGTCCAAGAGCCTCTGAGCCAGCATGTTCATGGTCATGTATGTTTCCCAGTCGATGCTAGAATAAATAAAATCACCCATGAGTAAGATGTTGGGCTGCATGGCAATTGACTCCAGTAAGCCCAGGTATGCATTATGCTTTTCTTATTTCATGGTGGGGGACCTATAGCTAGCTATTACATGGTAGGGAGCTTGCTTATAGTTAATTGGTAAGTAGTAGCTCAAGAGAGTCATACTATTTTAACCAGTCTCAAGGTTTACTTATCCTTAATGAAGATGGATACAACTCCTCCTTTATTTCTTTCACGCTCAGTTTGTGGTCTGAAAGTATAAAAGTCATTGTAGCCCTGTACGGCTGGGGTGCTTTCCATGTGTTTGAACCATGTCTCAATAATTGCATAGATATCAGCATCTTCCAAAGTGAGGAGTGCTTCCAGGGAGTGCAGTTGTTTCTTGTTTAGAATCCTGGCATTAAGCAGCAGTACCTTGAGTTTATGTAGAGAAGATTTTATGTTGGGAGGTTGGTTATTTTGATACTGCCTAAAAAAGGCACAATAGGGATGGATAATGCCTTTGCCAGTATCCAGAAGTCTAGAGGAGACAGGTACAGACCATCTCGGGCAAAGCAGCATGGCCTGTCAACCATGTCCCCCCAGGCTGACAGATATTGCATCCTCTTGGACTGACACCTGAAGCTAAGCCAATTAAAGTCAATTATTTTTTGTTTGTATTGCGGCATCATCGTTGGAAAAGGTAGAATGCTGCTTAAAGCTAGGCTTATACCTGCCTGTGACACATAATCTGAGAGCTCAGTCATGTTCATAGGTTCATAGGTTCTTAGGTAGGTACTAGGCAATTGGCCCAAGGGCCTAAGTAAGCCTAGCTATCAAGGTTCTCTGGCTTACGCCACCCAAGAAAGTTAATTTCCTGTGCCCCTGTTGAGCAGAGCTGCACAAGTGATCCCCAGGATTTATTTCCTATTTCCCATCCACTCATCAAGATTTTTCTTGAAGAGTGCTAATGAGGAACTTTGCTTGACATAGATGAGTAGCTTGATCCAGATTATAGGAAGTCTTTGGGACAGGAATCTATCCCTCCAGCATGTCCTGTTTATTGTGGTGACAAGGTTTAGGTCCCTAGAGCGTGTAGCTTGGAGGGATTGGGATTTCTTTAGGTGTAGCATGTCCAACAGCTCTGGGTTTAACATAGCTTTACATGTTAGGCAGAGATCTCCTTGGAGTAGACGATATGCTACAGAGTAAAACAGAGTAAAGCTGGAGTTTTTTGAGACGGTCAGTGTAGGGCATCTGTCTGAGGCCAGTAATCCTCTTTGAGAGGTACTTCTGTGGCCTTTCCAGCTGCTGCAGATGTCTTGTGAGGTACATTCCAAAAGGGGCATTGTACTCTATAATGGGTCCAATGAGTGCCAAGTAGAAGAGAACAATGACCTCTTTTTTCCTGGATGAGAACCCTTTTGTGATGAGGTGTGCCACATAGAAGGATTTCCTGACTACTGTGGCGATGTGATTATCAAAGGAGAGACTACTGTCCACCTGGGTCCCGAGGTCTCTTATAACACATTCGGCATTAAGTAGACTGACAATGCACTTTTTGGCATTGAGCTTGAGGCCATGCCTCTGACACCAGGCATCTGTCTCAGTGAGGCCCTTCTGTAGGATGTCCACAACATTTGGGGACTCGACTATAGCTCCTAGTTTGCAGTCATCTGCGAACTTTGTTAGCCAGAGGCCTTCTGTGTTAGCCTGTACTTCAGAGAAGTAGATACCAAACAGGAGAGTTCCCAGGACTGAACCCTGTGGTACTCCACTTGTCACTGGTTTGAAGTCAGACTTTTACAGTGTGGGTTCTGTCAGTGAGCCAGTTGGCAACCCATCTTGTGACATAGGGATTTATACCTAGTTTAGTGAATTTAGCTTTAATTCCAGAATGGGGGATGGTGTTGAAAGCCTTGGTGAGGTCAAGATAGGCTGTGAGAACCACCTTACCCTCATCTATGGCTTTGGTGACTGCCTCAAAGAAGTTGACCAGGTTCAGAAGGCATGATCTGCCATTCACAAACCTGAACTTGGTGGGGTCCAGAGTTTGGAGGTTACCAATGTCTTTGTTTATGAGTTCTATGATGATACATTCCATGGCCTTGCAGACTAGGCTCGTCAGGCTAATAGGGCGATAGTTCCAAGGATCAGTGGTGGCTCCCCCTTTGTGTAGTGGGATAACTGTTGCTGTGCACCATTCAGTGGGCACAAAGCATGATGTGAGACTATGACTGAACATGGTGCTTAGTTGGGGAGCCAGTTCATTCTGAAGTTCATGTAAAACATAACAACACATACACCAGTGTCTCTCTTCACATAGTCCAGTGAGGTATGTCTCAAGTCATTCACCCTGCATGGACTATGATGGAGTCATAGCGGTACATGTGGTTAAGTGACATGAGTGCTTGAATGACTTGACTGATCCTGACACCTCACAGGCAGCTAACCGTAACCTGCTCCTTATCCAGCCTGGTGAGGAGAACATCTGTGTGTCTCACAATGGAGTCACCTATGACCACTATATTAGGCTTTGTAGTGTTACACCTTATGGGTTTATTTTTTTGTGACACTGGTGTATGTGTTGTTATGTGTTGTGGTTCTTTTTTGCAGTGTTATGTGTGTAAGGGGTTTCTGTTTGGGAGACTTCTGATCTTTTGTTAAGCTACTAGTAAGTACCTCCACATACGTGGGTTTATGTGTCATGTCCTTATTTAGTGTGGGAAGTGTGTGTATGCTGACAACCTGTTTGGCATTCGATCTGTCCTTATGTGAGAAAGCAAAGTCAGCACTCCTGGAACCACACATTTCAGCAACTGAAGTAAATCATTGTAGTAAATGGCCGCAAAACACTTTGGGAGCGGTAAAAACACTTTTTATTAAACCAAAATAAAGAGATAAGCGCTTCCGTCAAGAACCTTCTCAACTTCATCAGATAAGAGCAAATCCAGAAAAACACTCAAGTACATTCTGCAAGAGCATTAATTTGGAATTAATGCTCTTGCAGAATGCACTTAAGACCAGGAACTTGAGTCAGCAATCCTGCTGATTCCTTGGGCTTTGGCACTGTGCTCTGTATAGGCAATGAAAATCATTACTTTAAAATGTTAGGGAATTCATTGCCTCATCTGGTTGATGCAGCACTCCATTCAGTTCAATACCACAGCATTGTGTGGTACTCAATTTGTGGATCCTACCCTCCTGAATGATGTCATCTAGGTGGGGTGGGGTCATTTGAACAATTTTTAGTAGTAGGAATGGGATGGCCTCTCCTGTCTTGTGCTATGTTGGACTTACAGAATGCTGCCTGTAAGCTTACTCATCACTGCACAAACATTTCTTACAAGACAGCCTCTAATAACGAAAATGAAGTCATCCACTGTGCTTATTATGATAAATATAGAAGCTATATTGACCAGTCATTGGTGATTTTTTTGTTTCAAGTTGAGTGCACAATAATTGCATTTTTTGTTTTTAGCATTTCTCCCATAATAAGAAATTTCCATGGGGGTGCTCAGTCTGAACTGGAACATCTAGTTTATACAGATTCGGTTTTGCTTTCTATCTCTGTTGACTATTTTCGATATTCATCTATCTCTTCAGAGAATGATTACTGAAGCAAATATCTGGCTCATGCTGGCAGTAATTATTTCCAGGGGTTTACCTGCTGAAACCTTATTTGCTGGTGCTACTCTGAATTAATCTGAGTTTGAAAGATGTAGCCTTAGCAGAAGTATCCAGCTGTCATGCCAGAATCAAGCACTCAGTCTAGTTAAGAAGAAGTGCATGCTAATATATTTATCTGTGTGCATTCAAGCTAATACTAGGTTATCTGCACTGTGAGAAGGAGAAAATATAGTATTTTGATTACTATATATCCAATGGCTGTGCATGATCTGTACTGAAATACTGAAGATATTTATGATAAGAAGTCAATGAAAACTCTGTAGTAATAGCGGCTATAAACAAATGAAAGAAATACCGAGGATACTACAACAAAGCACATATGGTCCTTGTGTGAAATCCTCTTACTTGTGAATACATGTGCTTATATTACGTGTGCTTAAGTAAGCAGCTTTGTGCAACCAGTGCCAAGCCGTTCTATGATTAGACATGTATAATTTTATTGTGGTATTATAGTGGAACCTATTCAATCCCCTCGTCTAATTGAAATTAAGTTTTTTTTTCAAACTTAGTCTGGCATGTATACTGAAGAAGATTGCTGCTGGCCAATTAATCAGTATGTGCAGTAATGTATAACAGGGCAGTTACTTAAAATTTTAACCATACTTAAAGTTGACTCCACCCGATATGGCTCTGCCTTATTCCAGTTAGTTCCACCCATTCAAATACTTCCTGCAGCTCCCACACCCACATTACTCAGGCACTGTAGCAATTGCCTGATACTCAAAGATAATGAATTGCTTCCAAGCCCATCACTATCTATTTGTGAGAGATGCAGATACTTAATTAAAGTGGAGGCCTCACTATCTAATATCAATACATCTTGTGAGCAACACACACCATCACAGCACTCCTCACACAACTCTCACAATCACGCTACTCATATAATCCCACACTAACTTATCACACAGGGTCTGTAAAAAAGTACCAACCCAAGTCTGCAAGGTCCATAAAAAATGGGCATAGCATAAACAAGCCAGCACAACACCTTTGAGCAAAATAACAGAGAGAAGTCCCCAGGTAATCAATTATTCTAAATTAATTACATCTGAACATCCTAAATAGGCAACTAAAAATGTATATGTGATTGGTGACTCAACTGTCAGGCACATTGATTCTACTCACAAAAGGCAGGATAAAAACAGGGTGACATTGAGTTTTATTTCAGGTGCCAAGACAACATATGTTACAAGGGAACATAAGACCCTTAAACCTGAAAAAAAAAAAAAAGATCACAGCATGGTGATAGTCCATGTTAGGGTAAATAACCTGGCGCACAGAAACCTGGAGGACATGCAGAGCAACATGTCTGAGCTCTCCATGAATGTCACAAGTGCAGGGAAGACCTTAGTATTGAGCAGAATCTTATTCACCATGAATGATGCCAAGGTACAAAGAAAAGATGAGTGGATTTAACGACTGTCTAAATATGTGGTATTATTTTGTGGAAATCCAGTATGTGTCAGCATAGGATAAGATGCTTGACAATCACACATGCTTTGCTAAGGATGGCTTACACCTCTTATTCCAGGGATTCTGTTGACTGGCAAGAGCATGTTCTGCCTCAGTAGAGCTTTTTTTAGGCAACATCCAGCTAATGCACATTCCAGCCTAAACAGCAAAACAAATCAAGTTCAAGACTACATTAAGGTGGCTCTGTTCAATATTAGAAGCCTAAATAAGAACTTAGTGGATCTTGAGGCCCTTTTGATTTTAGAGCACATTCATGTGTGTGTTCTTAGTGAGGTTTAGTTTAAATGCTTGGCCTAATGGATAAGGCATTGGCTTCCTAGGCGAGACTTGTGTGTTCGAGACTGATCTCGGGTGATATCATGTTGATGTAAGTAGAGGGTGGTAGTTGGCATGCACAATGGTTAATGTGTATACCTCACAAAGTACAGAGTTTGATTGTCACCTTTGAGGGAAGAATGGCCCACAAATGCAGATAGCCTAGTATTTAGATATGAACTTATGAACTCCATCAGTATCTGGGTTTTGTGCTTACCATGCCTTTGGATCCAAGGGAAACGGTGGCAGCATGTCCATATTTGTGAGGGACCACATCACCCCAAGGCAGATTCCTAGAGAGGCACAAACAGAGCTCTATGTGATCCAAATCTCACTAAACTGTCAGATCATAGCCTGTCAAAAGACTCCTTGTATGTACTGAAAGAACCACATTAGATTCCTAAATATTCTGGATGAACTCCTTATAAACAGGAACTCAATTATCCTATGGAACTTTAATTACCCAATGACTAACTGGGAAACCTATACCTCAAACATGGGTTATGCCACACATTCTTGGATTTCATACAAAGAAACTCTCTTGATCAGATTGTCAACAAACCCATTAGAGGAGATACTATCTGGCCCTCACTAGCAGAATGATAGCAGGCTCATCTATCACCCAGTTTTCATTGCCGATATGAAATCTCACTCCCCCAAACCTAACCTTTTACTGTAGAAAGCCAATTGGTACTTTTGCACCAAGTCACCAGCTCTTTAAGTGAACAGCAAACAAAACAAAGACATCATTTTAAAACATTCTGTGCCAGCATTTCGGTACAGGAAAGAAATAGAATGCAAGTCAGAAATCTTTGCTCTCACCCTCTAATACTTTGCACTGCCCTTGCCGTTGCTATGCTACTGCTCCCCGGTATTTCTGTCATCATTTAGTTCTGGTCACAAACTGGTAACCATTTTGTTCAAATGCGTAAAGCATGTAGATGAAAATATCATGGAATTCAAGGACTTCAGATTTATAAATCTTCTGCATTTCTATGATGGGTTCTAAAGTCACATTTAGCTGTATTACACAAGACCTTGACATAACAAGTTAAGTACAAAAACACATTCTATACCCACCTGGATAAATGTGTTAACCTTACTTTTAAGTGGAACTAAAGAAAATCGAATGAACAAAAGCAAATG
Organism: Protopterus annectens; assembly: GCF_019279795.1. Lineage (NCBI taxonomy): Eukaryota > Metazoa > Chordata > Ceratodontiformes > Protopteridae > Protopterus > Protopterus annectens. Next base: position 94,710,752 of record NC_056726.1, on the reverse strand, counting down.
AGTTCAGTGGTCTACAGACATAAATAAACTCTATAATAAAAGAAAAAAAATCCTTAACATTCATAACAAAACTAAAGACTCTCAAACCAAGGTTAATGCCAAACAGTTGTCTAAGGAACTAAACCATGCCGTCATGAAAACTAAGGCATGTCATGAATTTAGGCTAACATTGGAGGCTAAAGACAATTACAAGTCCTTTAGCTATGTCAGAAAACTGAAAATGAAATCTCAGCCATGCTCACACCTTATTCAAAATGGAACTAGCTAGACTGACCCTGGGATATTGTCAACATACTAGCAAACAAATGCATTGAAAACTACACTCCCCAGACAACCATCCACAGCCCACATATTCCAGCAGACCTCCAACCCCCCATCATCCCTAAGTAGCAATTGCTAAATGTGCTACCCAGAGCAAAAACTACACCCTTCATGGGCCTGATAACATTCCTGATTTCCTAATAAAACACACTAAATATGCACTGGCAGACTCACTCCTAAATATTGTTTGGCAACTGGCTTTGTCCCTGAAGTATGGTGTACATCTGCTGTAATGCCAGTTCATCATGTGATCCTACCAAGGACCCCAAAAGCTATTGACTTATAAACCTGATGAGTCTCATATGGAAAGCTGTATAATATATCATAATGGAGCTGATTAAATATAATATAAAAATATTATCAAACATGTCCCTCAGCAGTCTGGCTTTGTCAAAGGTAGATCTTATATTATGAATCAAGTCAGCTTCTTTGAGAGAATGACTCAGGCCATGGACAGTGGACATGCTTTGCACAGAGTCCACGTAGACCTCACAAAGGTATTTGATGCCTTACCACATGCAAACATTTAAATAAATTAAATTCATTTTAAAGTGACCCCTGTGCAATAAGATGGATAGCAAACTGGCTGAAGGACTGAATCTGCACAGTATGCTTGGTGGGTGTGCCTTCAGAAAACAAATGAGTAACCTTTGGGGTACATCAGGGTTCTGTGTTGGGACTGCTAGTATTTGGCATCTACTACTCAGATCTTTAAATTACAAAGAGTGATCTCTGGTTAACCATGTTTGCAGATGATTGTAAACTGGGTGTCATCCTCAAGTCCCCTTATGATATGCAAATTCTTCAAAAAGAACTAACAAATGTGAACTGGTGTATGCAAAATGGGCTCAAACTGAATGACAAAAGTGCAATATTGCTGCATTCAGAAAGTGGTCTTTCACTCCAACTAATAGTATAGAAAACATCCCACTTCATAATGAGAGACCTGGGAGCTTGGGTAGATCATTCCCTATCTTTTGACCATCATGTAGCACAGCTCATTTCAAACGATGTATTTTTAAGATGAAACGCAGTCCTTGCCCCCTTGTATTCAGCACTAATTAGGCCCACAGCACATCCATTAAGATGTATATTACTAAGCATTTCAAACAACTGCAAGGTACCGGAGGTTCCTAACAGGAAAATATCATGAGCATGAAGAATGTGAGCCATCAGGAGAAGCTGAAACCTCTTTCCTTGTACTCAGGCTCCTACAGACTCACTTATCGGGCTTTTAGGGATCCCATAGCCCAAGACCTCATATACCTTCATAAATCATGCAGTTCTACAAATACTATGGCCAGAGGTCTTAATCTACTACAAAAATTAAATACGTCATTGTGGAGGGATAGATTCATTATGCAGCACCTTCCCCTGCTCTGGAACAAGCCCACTCTCCAGATTAAGCAGTGTGATTCAGTAACTTCCTTTAAATGAGAACTAAATATCTGAATGGGTCTTTATAAATTCACTCTAGGTGCGACTGGTTGGTCCCTCCTTCAAAAGGGAGGTAAGACTTAAAGGATGAGTGTTGTCAAGGTTTACTTGGCTAAGTGGCTTGGTTGCCTTGTAATCATATGATCCATGATCCTATGAAGTCGCCAGTTGCATCTGGTACAAATGATATCTAAATTAATATGGAAGCAACCTTTTCTCCTCTTATCATGTAATGGTCTGCATTTCCAACTTCTCATTGAATAAAATGTTCTGAGCAGTTACACATTTAAACTGCATGCTTAAATCAAATTTAAGTCTGTGGCAAATGTAATATAAACACATTACCTTAAAGGAATTCATAAAGGCTAAATGTCATCATATGGACACCATTTTCAAAAATATAAATGTGTGAGAGCAAGAAGATCCAACGCTGAATGCTTCAGGGTAGACAAAAAGAAAGTGATTTTTTTTTATAGAAAGGGCGGTGTACGTTTGGAACAGTCGCAGTAAAGAGGTCATTTGGTCAGCACCAGTAACAGAAATTATGACTGCATGAGAAATGACAAAGACATAAGGCAGTTTTTGTAAGAGGTAAGAAAAAGCAAGGATCTGTTAAATGGATTCTTCTGTTTATCCATAAGGAAAGAACATGCGCAGTTGATCACATGGTTCTTGTCTGCTAAAAGATAATGTCTCTGTTTTTCTAAGTATATTTTGTCACTGTTCTTGCTGACCATCAGGCCTTCCCTAGTTTGACTCTGCCCGTTCATTTTCTTGTATTGAGTGTCCCCAGTACAGGAATGACAGCCATCCTGTTGGGCCATGAATCTCTTAGCCATGATGGTGGTGCTGTTCTTAAAAGCATCCCAGAAATGATGAATTATTTTTGATAGGGCTTAACCCCTCCCTTGGTAGTGGGATAAACAATCCACGTCACCACAGGCATCACTACAATCTCCCCACTGTCAGTGCAAACTCCCATGCACATGTAATGGGAAGTGGTTGGCTGAATGCTCACCTTTGGGTGATCCTTTTGCAGTGTCTTCCTTCCTCAGTGGGGCTATGACCTTGGGTGGCCATGATGTGCCCATCCTTTCCAGGATTGGCTCACCCATCCTGCCAATACCAGCTCCAAAAGATGCCCAAGCTGCTGATGAAACGTGGGTTGTGTGGGTAATAATGAGGGCTATATCCCTCTTTGCTAACTTAGTTAGATAATGATTATAGGTTTCTGCAGTAGACTGTGAAGGGCAAAGCCACTGCCTGCTTGTTATTGTCAGCAAAACACTGACACAGTGTGCAGGAGCACATGCCATTTAATAGGCAGCTTATCATTTGCAACAATTAACTTAGAGGAAGACTGTTAGGTTACGATTAATATTTTGATTTTTGGAAGACATAAGCTTGTCTCTCCCCATTCATTCCCTCCTTCTTCCTTCCCCCCTTCTTACAAGTAAGAGAACTGACCCATAAGGACCATCTTCAGCTGCAAACAGAAATCTAGGAAAATAAATTATTTTATATACTGGAATATAGTTCAGCCAATGCAAAAATGAGCTAATTATTAAGATATGAAATAGGTAAGATGAATGACACAACTAAAATTACTACTACAACATCAGTGCAGAAATATTAATATAGAGGCAGGGAAAAGTACAAGTGATTATATATGCAGTGCACACATGCATGCACACCCATAAACATACACCCACACAAAAGTGCATACAAATGCACATATATCATACACACGTATACAAAACTAACTCCAAAGTAGGCATTGCAATGCCATCAGTATATCAAGATTGGCAGGGAATCCCTTGTTAAGATGAGGTTTTGTAGGGTAAGAGTTTCTTATGTATGGTATACCTAGAGGAAGTGTATTGCCAAAATACTTGAGAAAAATGTCTACTGTCCTTCATGATGCAATAAGTAAGTTTATCTTTCTTGATTGCCACAAGCAAGTTGTCTCAGACTGTACTGCTTGTAACCAAAAAAGCGTCGTCACTCCATTTTAGGTTTGTATTGGGAAGCCAAGGTAGGCTGGCTGCAATCTAATGGGACTAAAGAGAACATACAATGTGTCCTGCTAGATTCACTTTATAATCTCAAAATACTGAAATATTGAATTTCAGTATTTCAAGACTTTAAAGCCGAACTTCCGAAATAGTGAAATCCTATAACCGTGAATCCGGAAATGTTGAATTTGTGGTTGTGGTGGTGTGCTATGGAACGTGGGATGTACTGTGTGCCTGGTTTACGGTTTAGTGTGTAGATATGGTTGAAGATTAAGATAAGTGAATATTTTTTTAAGGGTTTTGGGTAGGGATTTGAGTGTATGTGAGTGTATTTGGAAGTTTTAGGTGTCAGTTAGGGTAGGTAGGTAAGAATATGAGTGTGTAAGTGTTGGAAGTGGTGGTGTTTGTACATTTGTGATGTGTGTGTGCGAGGAGACTCTAGAGTGTGTAGTGGTGAGTTTACTGCCTTTTTCTGTTTGGTGCGACCTCGGAGTTAGTATATATAAGTAGCGGGGGTGTGGGGGGTGCAGGGTATTGCCCCCCTGCTTATATGTAGAGTAGGTTTGTTTATTTGTATTGTGTTTGTGTGTGTTTTGTTTGTTGTAATGTGGGGAGGACGGTGTATGCGTTGTGTGGTGTATGGTGTGTTTACGTTTGCTATTTTGAATTTTGCACTTTTGGGGTTTCAGTGTTTTGTTTTTTTGGCTTTATAGTCTCGAGATTTTGAAATTTGATATTTCAATATTTTGAAATTATAAAGTGAATCCGCCCTGCTAGATAGTTGGCAGGCCAGTGGAGGACTGTAATCAGAGTTCTTTAAACTGGAGATAAGGAACTGGATCCTTAGGAAAGGTTATCTCTTTCAGTGAATGGTAATCAAGTAGTCCTGGGTATGAAGAAACAGTGATGTTCAAAGGCTAGCTGTATTCAATAAGATCTGCAGGGAGTGTAAACTCTTCTTGGATGGTATGAAATGAGTGCATGCCCATATTCTCAGCAGAGATATAATGAATATTTTGACAATATCAGTACTCCCGTCAAGCCCAAAAAATCGGCTCATTTTCTACTTTACTCTTATGAGGAAATTGGTTCTGTTCTAAAGTGAATGAAAATACCAAAGGTAAGCTTCTGGTCAAGCCAGACATTCAGTTATTTAAAGGGAACTACATTCTACAGAGCCCTTAGGCTGTAGACGGGCAGTTATAGTTAATATACCTCATCCTGTTTGGTGCCACAAAATAGTATTTCAAAATAGTATTTTCTATGTTAAAGGAAAGCTTTGAATATCAGTAATGCAAATCCATAGACAGTAATGATGGACTGCTCTGCTATTCTATTCTATGGGTTTTTCCAGTCATACCTGTACAGTGTTGTTGTATGTTATTTTTGAACTCTGTCTTGTGACAAGTTCATGTCTGAAAAGGGATCGTGTTTGATCAGTCCCATTATCCCACTATATATATATCTATATATATCTATATGTATATATATATATATATATATATATATATATATATATATATATATATATACTCTCTGACTCTTGAGTAAGGGTTGTGTGGATGAAAAGAAGTTTATATTTGCAACAAAGTACCAAAAATCACCAAAGACTGTATTGAAGATATTCTAAGAGATAAAAATAGCACTGCGTGCCAACTGGGTAATTTCATGCATTCAAAGCAGCATCATCAAGTAATGTTTATGAAGATACCTTACTGTAGTGCAATGCAATAACCAAACAGAGGTGCTCTGCAGTAAAAATGCATGTGTGTACCCAGTAGTGAAATCACAATCAAGTCAGTCATAAAAAGTAGAAGCAATTTGCAGAGTGATTTATGCTTTAAGTAAAAAAAAAAAAAAAAGAAAAAAAAAAGAAAGAGGGAAACATCAGGTGGAGATGTCAAGCTAAGTCTGCATATATATCAAATACAGTGACTGGGCCTTCCAAAGAAAACAGCACTTTTTTGAGTCAGAAGTTGCAACATAGGCTGCTGATTGGTACTAGCACTAATAGAAGCACTAGTATTTTTTCTTTTACATGACAAAGATATAAAACAAGATTTGTCTGTGTAGGATAACAAAAACAGCATTTAAATCAACAGTTCAAGCATATGTGTTCAGACAAAACACTGACGGGATCTAATAAGGAAGTAAAATAAAACTATTACCATCTGTAGCTCATTAAAAAAACAAACAGGAAATGGTTACAGTGATTTCAGGACAAATTATTCTGTCTGAGTAAGCCATTTATTACAAACATGCATATCATTCTGTGAGAGCTGGACACTTTCTCATAAAATAAACTCTGCTGTAAAATGCATGCTTATTTTACGCAGACATTACAGGAAGATGCATGACTATCTGCCCAAGCCCTGATTATTCCAGTGACCACAAAACTAACTAACTAACTAACTAACTATCTGAAGTGCACTTAATGAAGTTTCCAGAGATGAAACTCTTTTCGTAACAAATACCCCGCCTAACCTAGAGTCTTTGCTGTGCATATTTTCCACTGGGTCTGATCTCATTCAGCTTGAACTGCCTACGGCTATCATTTCAGCAAAGTCAATCCCCTGAGAAAACATTCATTTCTTAGCAATTAGTGAGTAGATTTTGTTGCTTAAGATTGTGACTCCTTTAAAGCCAGTGATCTCACTTCCTGAAATGAATGGATGCTATTGTTATGTGCTGCTGAAACTTCATGTTTCAGTAAGATTTCTAGGACATGATCCTTTTCAGCATCATAGAACACTAGTTTAAAGTTGAAAGTTCCAAAAATGGAATACAGAGAGAAGAAACAAAGTAATATAATCAACTAATTTCTGGTAAATTTTGCCTTTGACATATATGATGATAAGATTTTTCAGTTATTTTTAGTATAGTAACATTAGTCGTTGTAGAAGAAGAAGCAATTATATGCTGAACAATTTGGTATAATACATGAACAATGCAAAATAAAGGAAAGGCACTCATTCATGTAAGTCCGTAAATGTAGATGGTATTAAATGGGTTGAAGGTCTGATGTGAGTATAAGAGCCAAGAGAAAAAAGAAACAGATACATAGTACAAGCCACATATTGTCCTCTTAAGATGATTGCTGTGCTTAAAGTGTGAGATTATGCTCCAAAAACTGGGAAAATGTAAACTTATTAAGCACCTTTATGATGTCAGAAAAGTGCTTAACACACTTTTTTACGCACCCCTAAGCACTGTTAAGAATGGGTCTCACTCTAAGAGTTAGCAACCGACCATTGCCGGTCTGCAAAAAAAAAAAAAAAAAACAGTGTCAGAAGGTAAAACAGCTTTGAAAGCTGTAAGAAACTTTGCTGTTCCACACATAATACTTTATTTCTGCCTACTGTTTGTTTGGCAGCACTAAATGCACCTACCTATGAACCTATGCTGGAGGGATAGATTCCTGTCACAGAGACTCCCCATGCTTTGGAACAAAATTCCAGACTACATCAGGCAGAGCTCCTCACTAACACTCTTCAAGAGAAACCTTGACGAGTGGATGAGTAACAGAAAATACACCCCTGGGATCACTTCATTGCCTCTGCTTGACAGAAGATCAGTTAATTAATCAATGGAGCGGCGAAAGCCGACACACTCTGGCTAGGCTTATAAATGCCCTCAGGCAGATAGCCTAGTACCTACCTATGAACCTATGAAGTGTATTGCCGTCTTTCAAAGGCTTTGACAGCAGGTAAAACACTTTGCATTCCTGCAGTTTTTTTTTCTTTTTCTTTTTTCTTTTTTGTAACTGATAAAAGATGGATCAAATAAAGCTCCATTCACTACAAAGAATTATGACTGGGTCTCACTGATCACAACCCTTATTATGAAGTTCTACTCTTGAGGTTCATTTCTTGGCATCCATATCTCAAGGACATATAAGTTGGCTCTGCTGGGTCGCAACTGCAACAAAACATGGATATTAAATAACAAAATATACAGAAGTAATTTAAATTCTTAAATCAAGTAACATTATGAATTGCATGCAACAGATGGGCCTGTCATAAAGTGAATCAACTACCATTTGGCATTACAACAGCATCAAAATTTGCTAGGCCCAACAAAAGTTTTCTGAGTTAATTTTAACATCTGATAAGACAGGGAGCAATCCTGCTTCTATACAAACAATGGGTGGGATTGCAAAATGTCTTACACTACACTATGCTACTCCAAAGATTTTGGAGTCATTGAAAGGACAATGTAACCAGTAGTATTCGTATGTGATATGCATGTGAATATTTATATCGACAAGGCAGATTTTATCCAGTGGAATAGTACAATACATGTTAGCTTTGTTTACATTATGGTTATAAGCACACATACACAAGATGGAATTCCAAAAACTTTTATATTGCTGTACTTCAAAGTATTTGGAATAATTAAAGGGACTCTCTAACAGGAATTGTAACACTGACATACAGATTTTTATCTAATGCAGTGTATGTCATCTTTGCTTACATCTGGTTACAGAACTGTGCGTATGTGGGTATACATAAAACCGCACACACACACACACACACACACACACACACACACACACACACACACACACACACACACACACACACACACACACGTGTGATCCTGGAGTTAGTATATATAGTTAGGGGGTGTATGGGGGCACAGCTTTTATATTTATGAATCTCATTTCACTGAAAGCAAACAATATAAAACCAAAAGTAGGTGGGGTTACGTCCCCTCACCCACCTAACTATATATACTAACTTCAGGATCGCACTAGAGTAAAGAAAAGGGCATATACGTTTTATTTGCCCAACAGTATTTACAGTCAGTGAAATGTGATTCAGTGAAATCAATTTTCAGTGATTTGAGCTTTCAGCAATTTGGTGTGAGTGGCTAGAAATTCAGTGAAATGAGTTTTCAGTGAATGAAAGTAGACCCATATATATATATATATATATATATATATATTTATATATATATATATATATATATATATATATATATATATATATATATATATATATATATATATATATATATATATATATATATATATATATATATATATATATATATATATATATATATATGTATATATATCTATATGTACATATATCTATATATTTATATATAGATATATATATTTATATACATATATATATATATATATATATATATATATAATATATTTATATTTTATATATATATATATATATATATATATATGTGTGTGTGTGTGTGTATGTGTGTGTGTGTGTGTGTGTGTGTGTGTGTGTGTGTGTGTGTGTGTGCATATCTGAGAGAAAAATGTAGTCTATCTGAACATCACTGTGATTCACTTTCCTACACAGCCATATAGATACACATGCTCCCTGAGAATCATTAACAAGTGTTTGCACTTCATGCTTAGGCTACACAATTTATGTATATTAGAATGGTAAGCAGTAGTGCTTCACTGAATATGCAAACTGCTACAGTATCATACACGTTTATCAGCACCTATTTCTGGCCATTACAAGTATTAGTGCCCACAAAAAGGTGCACAGAAGCTCAAGCACACAAAAGGTGTTGTCTGCAGGTAAGACTAGTGAGCGAGCAACAGAGGACAACATAATACAAGGCAGGAGCAACTTTAATGAAAAACGTAAGATGCAAGAAAGTTAAATGTGGAAATTGTACTCAGATATAGGAACTGGTGCACAAACAGGAAGCAGGGGAAGGTAAAGGGAAAACTTGGATTACTGTAGAAAGAAGATCCAGGGAAGCTAAGTGGAGAAACCGTATTTAACTAATAAATGTGATTATTGCACAACGGGTATTTTTGTCAGAAATATTTTTTCATATTGATATACTAAAATAAATCCTGTTCACTGTACTGACCCATGTACATAAATAAAAATGGAAATGCTGTCAAATGATGTGAGAGGGACACAAGGCAACAGGATAACAAAGGGAACTAAATGTGATTTCAGAGAACAGTTGGCAAAGACAATAGATACATGTGTGTATATTTGCATATAATGCGCTTACTGCATATCGGATTTGCATACAGAAAGATATCTTTTGTAAATGACAGCAGGCTGTATTCCTAAGTCCAGCATGCACAGATAGAAATCAATGAACCCTACAGCTGTTGTGCCATGCACTTCAGAAAGGCACATTTCTCTTCCATTTGTTGGCACTTGTAATCATAGAAAGGTTATTGTGCATTTAAACATGTATTAGCCAAGCATGTGTTGTATAGTAATATAAATTATAAACATAAGTATAATTAATCATAAAACCTTAATGTAGGGTTGCCACTGTATATGCTTTGTGGCATGTTTATGCCACTCAAATAATTGCATTGACAACGCCTAGCTACACATGTGAGTTAGGTGTATTGAGCTAGTCTCCCATTGGAATGTGTACTGTGGGAGTAATTAATAGCAATAAATTACATCCACATATTTAATGTTACAATACATATGTAGGTTAATGAATTCTACAGTTGCCTTATGTGTTTAAGAAACAATACTGATTATTGTTATGACTATATAAACACCTGTGTCAATGTGGGAATATGCAGAAGAATCAGGGACATCTGTGCAATCATTGCAATGATGGTACCAAGTGATGAAATAAAGCACTTTTAAGCAACATGCATGATGTAAACAACAGAAGGTTAGTGAGTACTGATGCATGCTGTGGATATATGTAGAAAAATACTGACGGACATGTCACGTACACATAGAGGTGTCACTGAGCATGAAATAAACAGAATAATGCTTTGATGTACATATTACCACTTGTCTAACTATAGCAGATATGACCTATGTAGGATGGAACAGTGGTGCAGCAGTAGTCTTGTCGCCTCACAGCAAGAGGTTTTCCGGTTCGATTCTTGGCTGGGGTGTCTTCTGTGTGGATTCTGCATGTCCTCCCTGTGTTTGTGTGGGTTTCTTCCAGGTACTCTGGTTTCCTCCCACATTACAAAGACATGCATCTGGAGTATTTCTCCCTGGGCCTCTGCTGAAAATTGGCATTGTTCCAAGTAGGGCTTTCCTGGCTAACAAATGTTAAATAAAATAAATAATACAAATCTACATGCACAATGAGTCTTGTTAATATGGCATATGTGAAAATGCACATACATCAAGCTGCAATGCAAGTGTATTTCATCCCCCTGACAAAAGGGGTAAGTTTTTGAATGTCATGATATATGCCTAAGATGTACTTGTATGTATATTACAAATGTAGATGTAGCCCACACAAGGCATGGGCAAAATAAAAGTACATGCCAGTAGTATGCTGTGAAGACATAATAGGCAAAATTATCAACTGTCAGACTACAATTATTGTGACTATGATGCAGTTCAGTTCAAGAAAGCTGTGTGTGCCTTGGGAACAACAATATTAAGAACTGTATGACAGTACAATGACATACATAACACTCATGTGAAGCATTAACATGTATTACTAACTGACCCCTTGTACATTTGCATTGCACATACACCAAATGTTCACTGGCCTGCCACAAATCTTGTTATCCTACAACTGTAGGTCACTAACTTCATTGCCCAGATATTAGCAAAGTCAACATTAGAGAGAATAATTTCAAGTCCTGCCCAAGAGCAAGAAATGAAAGTTGTCATGACATTCTGTAATTGAAGTTCCCTTTGCTGCATGGTGTGCATCTACTATATCATTATACTGGGAATGTTCACAAGGAATTTGAACAAAGGGTACTGTAACTTCAATGCAAACAGACAAGGAAATGTCATAACATGAGCTCATGAGTAGTTTCATAGGCGAATATTAGGCTAACTTTCCTGAAGTATGATTTTAAGCCTATCCAGCAACCTGAGGTCAGACTCAAACCCTGTACCTTATGTGTTTAGGGGAAAAACCTTAACCATTATACCCAGCTTACATGAGACACATTCAGACCTGTTATAGAAGACCTCATGCCCTGTGAAGATCTAGAGTGTGACCATATTAATTACAGTAATACATATATGTTTTTATGAAGACATGCAATACAGAGTAGTATTAGCTGGAAAATAAGTAACACCTACGAACAATCAATGACATGCTCTGCATCTGCATTTTGCCAGACTCAAGCACATGCCATTGCAGATTGCAGAGAAATGTGTGTCAACCACTGATGCCACAGAAGCAGGCATATTGGTTGTGTCATTAAGAACACTCTTGAAGTGATTACATCAGCCCCTTGTTATAACATGTATGGATCCCTTAACTTGGGGTGTGAGGCCTTAAAAACATGGCCCTCTGAATTTGCCATAACTATATTCTTTGGCTAAGCCACTTATGTCTGACATAGTTACCTGACAGACAGACAGACAGACAGATATCAACAGATTCAAACTCCTGACAATCACACTACATGCTCTACAGAGCTGTGCATTGTCTACGTCTACCACAGGAGATAGTACTTGAGCTTGTTACAAATAACAGCAATCAAGGTGTTACAAAGGGCTTTTGATTTTATTTATTTATTTATTTAACATTTGTTAACTGGGAAAGTCTGACTTGGAACAAAGCCAATTTTCAGCAGAGGCCCGAGGAGAAATGCTCCAGATGCATATCTTTGATTTTAATTTATCCAATAAGAATTAGGGTGATGAAAAGGAAGTAGCTATGTTAATGTTCCCACAGCTGTGAACAGTCCAATCCCAGTGTGCTGCCTGGATATGTCAGTGTTTCCCATCCACATTGTTTTTTACACACACAGTCCCAGATTCAAAGTATAGCCTAGCCATGTAGATGTACTATACAAATCACTACTAACTGCAAGTGCCACAGGAACACTCACAACACAAGAATCCCAGAACACCTTTTCACTGCCGTGAAGTACTCGAATGTGTTGAAAGTTGTTTGTCCAACATAAAAATGGGTACAAAAAACTTAAGGTAATGATGGTTGTCTCACATTAGTACACTCATGTAATGCTGTCCTTTTGTAGTACTGAACAACTGTCCATGAAAGTGCAAATGCTAATAAAGTGTTTATTAATCACACATGTCACAGTGGAAGTCTATACACAACTGTGAGGCTCCACCTATGTGAATCCATTACATCATATGATTGTGTTGCAAACCATTTGTTTGAGGTAAAGGAATGTGGAGGCCCTTGTTGTGGTAGATGTCATTATTGTATATTACTGATAACGTATGTGTGAAAAGGTTCTACACCATTATAGTTCATTCCTAAGTGTAGGTATTGGAGGGCAATGCTGAGGTAGCATTGTCGCCTCACAGTAAGACACTGTCCGGTTCAATTCTCAGCTAGAGCATCTTCTGCATGTAGACATGCGTGAATGGGCGCACCTTCATTGAAGGGTGTGCATTAGGGCTGGTAATTCGGCACGTAAAAATCAACTACCAATCATTAGCGGACCGGAGTTCTGCTGTGGCGACCCCTAACCGGGAAAAGCCGAAAGACACAGCAACATAACTTTACATTACGATCTGTTCAAGGAACATCAGATTGAAATCCACATATGTTGAGTACAACAGTCCATTAACACATACAGAAATTGTACAATCCACTATCATATTTAAAAAAAAAATCTGTCTATGAAGCGTAATGTTGACAAGCTCATTTACATGGCTGATGGTAAAGTATGAACACGTGTTTAATCATATATTGAGATGTTCAACATAGACCTAGAATAAGCAGTATTTTATGTTGCCCCTGATAACCTCTGTACAAATATGGATTATAGACATACAAACCATTCAAAATCTGATGAAATCCAGAACATATATGTGTTATGTTAATGTTTCATGTTTTAGAATTTGGATCATGAGGGGGTAATACATGATGATGGTTAATAATTGAAACAAAGATATCTACAAAATATATTGCATAAATGTGAAGGTGGAAGTGAAATAGAAAACCTGGGTCCATCATCAGGGAAAGCAGGACAACAAGGTAAGCCAATGCATATGTACAGCACACAAATGGCTTTGGCCGGCTAAGATCTAGCTGTATTCAACTGGACGTATAAGAGAATTTAAGTACCTTTTATCTGCACTTTTTTCAAATAATACAGCATTTTAATTGATTTATTTGTGTTGCATTGAATATTAACTGAACTGGAAGTTTTGACTCTGTTTCTTCAGTTAGTGCTTGCTAGAATTTTATTGCCTATTAGTAATTGCAGGTGGGGGTAGTCTCATTCATTTATATCCTGTCACTGCCTATCTAAGTGTTACATTTTGTAATATTTTCTGTTTTAAAACCTCAGCTTTGGCCTGCTAAGATTTAGCTGTATTCAACTGAACGTATAAGATAATTTAAATACCTTCTATCTGCACTTTTTTACAAATAATACAGCATTTTAATTGATTTATTTGTGTTGCATTGAATATTAACTGAACTGGAGGTTCTGACTCTGTTTTTTCAGTTAGTTCCCCACCCACTCTCCTTGTTTCTGTTTTGGTGTTAATCTTGGTGGCTTTGAAACTGCCCGCCCCTCTTGTAAATTTGTGTTTGGATACTCCTTCTGGGCCCATCTCATTTGCTCACTCAACTGAGTGAAGTGAGATCATATTCTGATTTCAGGCACTCCTACTGTGTACAAAGAGAGCATCTGGGAAGAAAAAAAAAACTTTTTTTAAGCTTGTTTCCTGCCTTTCCTGTAAGTGGTCTAGACTGTTTGTAGGCTTCTGAGCCCCCAAGCCTTTCTGTGTTGGAGGGAAGCCTTCTAGCTTAATTTTGTTTCTTAGAACTAGTCAGTTTTCTAATCCACCAGAAAGCCTGTTAACTAAACAACACCCGAAACCAACACAGCAAAAGCAGCAATCAGAGGCAAGCTGAAATGAATGGATGACAAAAAAATAGCGTAACCAGTTTTAATTCTCCGCTTTCGTCCGAAGACTTCATAAGTCTTCGGACGAAAGCGGAGAATTAAAACTGGTTACGCTATTTTTTTGTCATCCATTCATTTCAGCTTGCCTCTGATTGCTGCTTTTGCTGTGTTGGTTTCTAGTCAGTTTTCTAGTTTCAGCACTCAAATCTGTTTCTTTGAACTCAGCACTTGCTCAGAACTCATTGTAAGCACCACATAAGCTGCAAATTACTACAGCACTCAACTTTCCTCACTTGTCTAGAGGAAAGCAGTTTTTAGTACTTAATAAATAAGCACCTATCCAGGCATGTCTAAGGGTCAGCTCCCGGTGATTTCTCCTGTCTACCTGATGAATCTGGGCATCCTGGGGCAATGCAGCAATTGCCTCATGTACACAGACAACCCTCTCCTCCTACCACCCAACACTACAACCTGTGAGAGATGCACTTATATAGCCAAACTGGAAGCAAAGCTCTTCACCCAAGACTGGACTAGACAGTCAAGAGGAGAAGGTAAACACCTACACTACCAAAACACACACATAGAAACACAAAACACACACCTACATTCATGGAGGCTCTCAATAAAAACCTGCCCAAGCATCAGGGACCTCCAAAGCAGAAACACAAGCAAACTCCACCCCCAACACAACCCAAATGACATATAGCCCACAAACTCAGTGTGCTACTCAGCCAAAGCCCATAAGGCATAACAACGTACCCAACACTCTAGTCATAGACGACTCTATAGTCAGGCACACTGATGTTCCACTCACCAGGCTAAACAAGGAGAAAGTTACTGTCAGCTGCCTGTCATGTGCCAGGATCCGCCACATAACGCACGTACTCAGGTCACTCCACAACAAGTACAACTATGGCAATGTCATTGTCCATGCTGGTGTGAATGACCTGAGATGTACCTCCTTGGACTACATGAAAAGAGACATGGAGAAGCTCTCCGATCTTGTAGCCCAGGCAGGTATGACCCTAGCCCTGAGTAGCATCCTGCCATCACCCAGAATGATACCACAGTACAAGGACAAAATGATTGACTTCAACAATTGGCTAAGCTTCTTGTGTCATTCTAAGGAGATCCAGTATTTGTCTGCCTGGGACGACATGATCGACAGACCACGATGCTTTGCCAGAGATGGCCTGCACCTGTCGCCCTTGGGATTCCGGATACTGGCTAAGGCTCTTGCCACCCCTATAGTGCCTTTTTAGGCAAGGTTCAAATGACAAATTAACCACTGTAACAGGTACAAGCAAGCAAAATCTGAGGGTAATGCTACTCAATGCTAGAAGTCTAAACCTCAAAATGCACTCACTCGAGGCACTCCTTAAAATGGAGAACATCTACATCTGTGCAGTGACAGAAACCTGGTTCAAAGCTCCAGAGAGCACCCCTACATTACCAGGCTATAATTCATACCATACCTTTCGACCACCTAACCCGGAATGAAGCACTAAAGGTGGAGGCGTGTCCATGTTCATTAAGGATATCCACACCTCCAGGCTAGTTGCACAGCATAATGCATCTGAGATTATCCAAGTGCAACTAACTCTGGGCAAGACCGCAATCCAAATTATAGTTTGCTACAGACCCCTCACCATGCCCCAGGATTCCCACTCCTCATTTCTTGATACACTGGAAAGTATTAGGGTACAACCCATCACCCTAATAATGGGCGATTTCAACTACCCCACCATTAACTGGGAAAACTACTTATGTACCAACTCTTTTGCTCAACATTTTCTGGAATTCATAAATTCCAACACCTTGGATCAACTTATTCACACCCCCACCAGGGACAGCAATATCGTAGACCTGGTCATTAACAACATGGGCAACTGGTGTTCCACACCAGAGGTCAATTCCTCATTGGTCAGATCTGACCACAAGCTAATCACCCTAGACATCCACATCCCGCCCCCACCCCCAATTAGGGAAACCACCATAAAAAACTTCTCCAAAGCCAACTTCACACTTCTTAAGACAGAAATGGCAAACTTCATGACACCAATGCAGACGGACAATAGAGGTACGACTGCTGAATCCTGCACAAATGCACTTTATAAGCACTTACACAAGTGCATGGATCATGCTATCCCTAATAGAACCAATATGCTATACTCCAAAAAAAGGAAGCCAATCTGGTGGTCCTCTGACATAGACAAACTCTACAAGAGAAGAAAGAAACTGTTGCAAAAAAGAGTAAAATCCCATGACTGGAGGAACGGTCAACCTCAGTAAGAAGCTGAGATCCCTCATAAAATCCTCCAAAGCTAGTTACGAAAACAAAATCGCCACTGACTCTAAAGACAACCACAAAGCATTCTATAGCTATGTCAAGAATCTCAATAGCAACACTCAGATCTGCTCTGAGTTACAGCACAATGGCACTAAATATACAGAACCAACCGATATTGCCAACATCCTGGGAGATAGGTTCAGTGCTAACTTTACGCTCCTCTCACCCCCTAGAGGGCCCATTTCTATACCGGAAGAATGCAAAGTCCCTGTAATCATGGCTGCACAGGTAAAAAACACACTCTCCAAAGCCAAGAACACAGCATCCATGGGACCTGACAATATCCCAGGCTGCATTCTACACAAACTACAGAATGAACTGGCACCCTACCTAAGTGCCATGTTCAGTCATAGCCTCACCTCAGGCTTTGTGCCCACTGAATGGCGCACTGTGATGGTTATCCCACTCCACAAAGGGGGAGCCACTAGAGACCCTGGGAATTACTGCCTCATTAGCCTGATGAACCTGGTCTGCAACGCCATGGAACGTATCATCATGGAACTCATAAACAAAGACATTGGTAATCCCCAAACTCTGGACCCTACCCAGTTCGGATTTGTAAAAGGCAGATCATGTCTCCTAAACCTGATTGACTTCTTTGAAGCAGTCACCAAAGCCATAGATGAGGGTAAGGTGGTTCACACAGCTTATCTAGATCTCGCCAAGGCTTTCAACACCATCCCCCACTCTGGAATTATAGATAAGCCTGTTTGGTATCTACTTCTCTGAAGTACAGGCTAGCACAGAAGGTCTTTGGCTAACAAAGTTTGCAGATGACTGCAAACTAGGAGCCATAATTGAAACTCCTAAAGATGTGGCCATACTACAAACGGGCCTCACTGAGACAGATGCCTGGTGTCAAAGCCATGGCCTGAAGCTCAATGCCAAAAAGTGTATTGTCATCCCCTTTGGTAAAAACTCTGTACCCACAAACTACCACATAGCTGGCAGTCTACTTAACGCCAAAAATATGATGAGACCTTGGGACACAGGTGGACAGTAGTCTCTCCTTTGATAATCACATCGCCACAGTGGTCAGGAAATCCTTCTACGTGGCTCACCTCATCATAAAGGTTTCTCATCCAGAAAAAAAGAGGTCATTGTTCCCCTCTACTCATCACTCATTAGACCCATTATAGAGTACAATGCCCCTTTTGGTATGTACCTCACAAGATATCTACAACAACTGGAAAGGCCACAGAAATACATCACAAAGAGGACTACTGGTCTCAAACAGATGCCCTATGCAGACTGTCTCAAAAAACTCCAGCTTTACTCCATTGCATATCGCCTACTCAGAGGCAATCTCTGCCTAACATACAAAACTATGTCAAACCCAGAGCTGTTGGACATGCTCCACTTAAAGAAATCCCAGTCCTTCCGAGCTACACTCTAGGGACCTAAACCTTGTCACCACAATAAACAGGACATGCTGGAGGGATAGATTCCTGTCCCAGAGACTTCCCATACTTTGGAACAGACTACCTATCTATGTCAAACAGAGCTCCTCATTAGCACTCTTCAAGAAAAATCTTGATGATTGGATGGGAAATATAGGAAATTCACCCCGGGGATCACTTCTGTGGCTCTACTCGACAGGGGCACATGAAAATAATTTTCTTGGGTGGCAAAAGCCAGGGTACATTTTTGGCTAGGCTTATATAGGCCCTAGGGCCAATAGCCTAGTACCTACCTATGAACCTATGAATCTAAATACATTTAATAAAATAGCAAATGTATGTCACATGGGTAGACTGATTGCTGATGTTTACATAAATGGGCATGTATAAATCACACATACACAGTAATGTGCAATCATGTAACATCAACAGGCAGAGGTAAGCAAGATAAGAATTGTAATCACATACACATATTCTGTCATACCAATGTTTTATAAACAACTGCAGGTGCATGTCATGCACCCTGCTTATTACTGAGCAGAGGACACACCTGTTGGCATCATTACAGCACATCAGTGATAAGTCAGTGAATGCTTACATGCCAAAGGTACAATGGTGTGTCAGTATGGATCAGACTATGTGCACAGACATGTACAATCATTAGTTAATCTGTACACATATTGCCAGCAGGTGTGAATGTATGTGAATAAGGAATGGATGTGAAAATGTAACATATAGAAAATATGGAGTAATGTAGTGTTACTGAATACATTACCTTTATCACAATGAATACTTTAATGCTACATTTGCATTTGATGCAGTCAAAAAAGGAGGAATGCCCATAGGTATGACATACCTGTATATGACCCCATATGGCATCAGCATTGCCAACACATGGCATGCACCAACGAATCATGCAGAGGGACAGCATGGCAACTTTCATCTAAAACACATGGGAAATGACATGTCTTTCTGTTGCACAAACATGATATGGCAGTACACAAATCTGAGCCATACAAAAGTGGTAGTGCTGGACTATGGACAACATTTGCTGTCTGTCAGCTTCTCTCAGTAAAACACATGTTTACAGGCAATTATTGCAGTGCTAGCTGAAGGTTAACTGACACAATGCATGGACAGCTGAATGTGGGAGGAAAGTGTGAAATATTAATGTGTGTCATGCA
This sequence comes from Protopterus annectens, assembly GCF_019279795.1. NCBI lineage: Eukaryota > Metazoa > Chordata > Ceratodontiformes > Protopteridae > Protopterus > Protopterus annectens. The sequence continues at coordinate 94,691,250 of NC_056726.1, read as the reverse complement.
CACATTGAAACATAATTAAATGTCACATGAAATATCTGTATGGTATGCTTGCATATGTAACACATAAGCATGGCAGCTACATAGTATGCATTCACAAGAGTGTATATACCGTCCAAGCAATTATATGGCAATAAGCATACTGGCAACATAACACAAATAGAGCAAACAGGCAATACTTATGGACCTGAGGGACCTGTCTGATAGAGATAATCTCCCAGGCTATCTCCTTGAAGGGTCTACTTTAGGACCTTGAAAGTTTAATAGCTCGAATGCATATGGATCGAACTATATGCATCGAACTACTAAACAATCGAAGTCCAAAAAAAAAAAAAAATACACACAAAAAAAATTTAAACTAGTGTAGGCAGGGGGGCAAGCCCCCCTGCACACCCACGTGGGTGGGGCTGCACCCCCCCACCCTCGCTACTTAAATATACCAACTTCGAGATTGCATTACATTGAAGTAAATGGAAATCACCTACAGAGATTTCTGTTTACATTTTCGATGTTTTGCGCTTTCGGTGTACTCGTGTCAAGAATATCATATTCGATATTCTCGGACTTCAAGCACATAAAGTAGACCCCTCCTTGAATAAGTCCCACATAGCCAGTGACAAGTCCTGGAAGAAGTTCTCCATCATGTCCTTCATCTGTGTTTGAAACACATCAGTTACAACCTCCAGAATCTCATCATGATAATCATCTCTCTTCCAGTCCTGGTGTCATCTCCTCCATGGTGCAGTAGGCATGATTGCTCAGGCAGGTACGGGTCCAGCTTCCTCATTATCATCTTTGTCATCATCATCATCACCAGAGGACTCTTGCAATGGTCTGGCATGTGCTCTTTGTCTGTGTCTAATCAGAAATCATCCACAGCTTCCATTCTCTGTAAAGATGAATTGCAAAACATGACAGAAATGAAAAGCAAATTTCTATCACACCACACATTACTATGAAGATCACAGCTGACTTTAAAATGAAACTGATGTGTAGAAATCCAACAGACATAATTAACATCCCATCCACTTGTGAGTTCTGCAAGTACAAATATGAGACTGAAGGTGTGGTAACACACATCAAAGTTCTTATTTAAAACATAATTAATTTTGAATTGGTGTAAACATTAGACAAGTAGCACAATTCTAATCAACACATTTGCTGCTGTAGAATGACTCTTAATACACACAACACCATCCCTATGTTACTTTATCTATAGTTATGGACATGCCCAATAACAGAACATGTCAGGGAGAATGCAACTGTCAGCAATGTCAACAGTTCAGTCAAGGCTGTGCAATAGCTTACATAACAAAGCTTACCAGTGGAAGTCATGACATCAACTGAGCATTTTCTTATTGGCCAACATGAAGCACGGCAAGCACATGTAACTGCTGGCATTTGGATGGAGTCATGCCCAACACTGCCTTGTGCCATATTAGCATAAGTGAAATTATACAAAATAAAAGCTTGTAAATGGCAAGATAGCATTACTATTGGGACCTGCACTGTTTTAAAATGTTGTCTGCCTCAGTAAACTGTCATCTCTGTGTCTAACAGCATGTCATTATTTCCATTGTTTTTTCCTTGCATGTTTTTCCCTGAGCAGTTATGTCTGTTTGCGAATGTAAGTTGTAGTCTCTGCATGTAATGAGTCATATGAACAGCCACCAAGTGACATTGTTAAAATGAAGACAAAATATGATAACAATATTGTGAAAACTAGGCAGACCATATGACCAACATCTGAGCCAGGTAGCATGGTAATTGAATGAACCCATATCAATATAAGAAATACAACAAAACAAATAGTTATAATGTTCAATCATCACAGTCTGTGACACATGAGAATATAGTCTATGTCACACAAACAGTATTGCATGTGTACAACTGTATGCATGACCTACTTATAATTAGAAGCCTGCAAAATGCAAACATCCTGATGATACTTGCTGATTATGATATGTTGCAAAGAAATGCCTATCTGCACAAGTATCCATAAAGATTACAAGTATGTTGGAACAAAAAAACCCAAGGTGTTGTAGGTAGATGCAGTACCAGTGCTGAACTGAAGGGCATGATGGACAGTCTGCCTTCAACAGTGTGAACACTGGCCCAGCAGACACCCATTCAGTCTTTGAATAGGCAGGCTAAGCACAACAGATCAGTTAATGGGAAACATCCACACATACAAGTGTGCCAACACATGCATTATAAGCAACAACCAAAGCATTTCAGAAGTATATGTAAAACATCCAACTCAAAATATGAGTGCAAGATACACAAATCTGACTAACAACATTTAGTCTGCAGCCTACATTTCAAAAAATATTTTTAGAAAACATGAGCTGATGCTAAATGACATTTCAACATATTTGTATTACAATCTGACTTTAAGCACAGGTATAGTTTGATTATTGCACTGACCTTACTGTTGCATGATGGGTTTACAAGCATTCTAAGCAATATGCATGGTAATGTAAAAAATACAGGCCTGTGACAAGGATCACATGAGTTTTATTTAACAAAACATGAAAATTAAGCAACACACATCTCTCCCTTCGCTGCTCCTCAAGCCTGTGCAGCCGCATGATGCACAGGGTATGATTTCAGGTCCTGTCATCACCTGCAAAAAGAAAAGAACAACGATGAATGATGGAATCCTCAAATAACAGGATGTACATTGCTCAGATCAAGTTCTAAAAAAATGACTTCTGAAGAGCATCAGATAATCACCATTCACATTTTGCAATGTTACACACTTATTTTTACATCTTTGAGCACAGTTGAATGACATGACATGACATTCAAACCTGCAACTCTAATGCACATCCAAACTCTAACCTTGTTACCTAGCATCTTAGCTAATCCGTCTTGAGTCAGAGCATGCATGCTGTGAATGCAGTGAAAAGACTTTGTGGTTATGACATCACCTGGTTGGGGATAAACTAGTATTGTGGATCATAGCATAGGATTTCAAAACATGAACATGTGCTAGGCATGTAGGTAAATACTTAGCTATAATGAATTCATGTCAGCACTGTGGTGGAAAACCTCAGACAGTGGGACAGTGTCATGTATCACATAGCTTCTGTTAACAGAGAAATAAAAGGTACTGTTCATCAGGGATGCAATAAGGTATGTGGGAGGACGAAATGTAAAGATATTCCTTGACAAAGTGCATGCCACAAATCAACTGCATACATCACTGTATCTCACAGTTCTGCATTTCAACTGTAACTGACCATCTGACTCCTCAAAAGATAAGGGTGAGGTGGCTGTTGAAGTGAGTTTAATAACGAATGACAAAACAACACTTGGTAGCACTTTTAAAAATAATATCACATTTCACAAATCTTTGTCAGACATATAACAGTCTGTAGCAAGCCTTACAAACCCTGCACTGAATGAAATGATGTTAACAGACTGTTACAAATTATGAATATAGTCATAGGAATTTGATGAATAACTGAGTTATTCATTACCTTGTACAAAATAAATGTTAATATCAATAAGCGGTTATGCTGAGAAGAATATCTGACTAAGTGTGAAAAAAACAAGATAATAATTTAATGCTATGTTTCCCCATGTGGATTTGAACCCACAGCAAGGCAACATATAGACATGCTAGCTAGGTTCCTTACAGGCTAAACTAACACACAACACATTTCTTTTTAACAAACCGATACTACTTGTGTTTATCCGTATTCCTGCAGACAATGGATGAATACAGAATCTTCCAACACCTACTGGCCATTATAATCTAAATAAATAACAGCTTTCAACACATAACTGAAAACATATGAGTAATCATTTGGACTAGCATTCCTCTTGCCGTAAACAAATGGGACTGTAGCAAGAATGTTCACTTTATTAGGAGAGCTGAAGTAAAAAGGTTATTTATAAGTTACTATTCAGACATATACTGCTACAGTCAGTGATACCGTCATAGTATAATGGCTATCCAGGTTTGCAGATGACTGTTAGCTGGGTGCTTTTATCAGTTCCCCTAGTGATGTGGACATCCTCCAAGAGGGTCTCACATAAACAAATGACTGGTGCCAGAAACATGACCTGAAGCTGAATACCAAAAATGCATCATCATCCCCTTTGGGGAGAGTGACGTCCCCACAAATTATCACATTAATAATAACATCCTAAGCACACAATCAGTCATGAGGGATTTGGGTGCCCAGGTTGATAGCAACCTGACTTTTGACCACCATGTTGCTTCCGTTGTACAGAAAGCCTTCTACATGGCCCACCTCATAAGTAAGGGTATCTCATCCAGGGACATGGAGATCATAACATCCTTGTATTCTTCCCTTATAAGGCCCATTATTGAGTATAACACCCCTTTCGGCATGTACCTCACAAAGCACATGCAGCAGCTGGAGAGATCACAGAGGTTCCTCACCAGGAGAATCCAGGGACTCAAACATCTACCATACACAGAAAGGCTAAAAGCCCTATCCCTCTACTCAGTTTCATGCAGACTCCTCAGTGGTGACCTCTGTCTGGTATACAAGGTGATCACAGACCTCATCTTGATGGGAGTGCTGCATATCCGCAAGTCAAGCTCCACTGGAGTAACTCACACCGCAGCCTCAGCCTGGTCTGTGACATCAACAGGACTTGTTGGTGGGACAGATTTGTGGCCCAGAGACTCCCCCTGTGGAATGAACTCCCTCTGCACACCAAGCAGAGTGCCTCTTTACCCCTTTTTAAGCACAACCTGGATAACTGTATGGGAAACAGAAAATATACTCATGGGATTCCACCCATGTCCCTGATGGACAGGGGCATCAGTTTCTGACTTGTCTCAACATGGGCTAACCTCTTGGCTAAGCTTATTAGGGCCTCAGGGCCAATAGCTTAGTAACCTCCTATGATCCTATAGGTTCATAGGTTGGTACTAGACTATCGGCCCTAGGGCCTATACAAGCTTAGCCATAGCAATTCCCTGGATATTTCTTCACACAATATTTACTTCCCTGGACCCCTGTCTAGCAGGGCAACTGATGTGATTCCCGATGTGAATTTCTTATCTCCCATCCAATCGTCAAGGTTCCTTTTGAAGAGGGCCAAGGAGGTGCTCTCCTTGACATGTATGGGTAGTCTATTCCAGAGTATGGGGAGTCTCTGGGTCAGGAACCTATCCCTCCAGCATGTTTTGTTCATTGTGATGACAAGGTTTAGATCCCTGCAGTGTGTGGCTCTGAGGGATTGGGATTTCTTTAAGTGGAGCATGTCCAACAGCTCAGAGTTTGACATGGCCTTGTATGTTAAGCAGAGATCACCTCTGAGTAGACGATATGCCACAGAGTATAGCTGGAGTTTTCTTAGACGGTCAGTATAGGGCATCTGCTTTAGGCCTGTGTTTCTTTTAGTGAGGTATTTCTGTGGCCTTTCCAGCTCTTGCAGATGTCTTGTGAGGTACATACCAAACAGGGTGTTGTACTCTATAATGGGGTCTAATGAGTGATGAGTACAGTGGGACAATGACCTTCTTTTTTCTGGATGAAAAGCCCTTAGTGATGAAGTGTGCCCCATAGAAGGATTTCTTGACTGTTGTGGCAATGTGGTTACTGAAGGTGAGACCACTGTCCACCTGTGTCCCTAAGTCTCTCATCACACTTTCAGTGTTTAGTGTACTGCCACCTATGCGGTAATTCATGGGTACATGGTTTTTCCCAAAGGGGATAACTATACATTTCTTGGCATTAAGCTTGAGCCCAAGGCTCTGGCACCAAGCATCTGTTTCTGTAAGGCCCTTTTCTAGAATATTCACATAATTTGTGGATTCAGTAATTGCTCCCTGTTTGCAGTCATCTGCGAACTTTGTTAGCCAGAGTCCCTTAGTGTTGGCCTGTATGTCAGAAAAGTAGATGCCAAACAAGAGTGGTCCCAGGACTGAACCCTGAGGTACTCCACTTGTCACTTGTCTGGAGCTGGATTTGGAGCCGGCTACTTTTACAGTCTGGGTTCTGTCGGAAAGCCAGTTGGCAACACATCGAGTGACATAGGGATTTATGCCCAGTTTAGTAAGTTTATCTATGATTCCAGAGTGGGGGATGGTGTCAAAGGCCTTGGCGAGGTCCAGATAGGCTGTGTGGACCGTCTTACCCTCGTCCACAGCTCTGTAGGCTGATTTGAAGAAGTCAATCAGGTTCAGGAGACAAGATCGGCCCTTCACGAACCCAAACTGGGTGTGGTCCAGTGTTTGAAGGTTGCTGATATCTTTGTTTATAAGTTCCATAATAATGAGTTCCATGCCCTTGGAGATCAGGCTCATCAGACTGATGGAACAGTAGTTGTTGGGATCCAAGGTGGATCCCCCCTTGTGGAGTGGGATAACTGTAGATGTGCACCACTCAGTGGGCATGAAGCCTGAGGTGAGGCTATGATTAAACATGACACTTAGGTGAGGTGCCAGTTCATTTTGTAGTTCATGTAGTACAAAGCCCAGGATGTCAACTGGTCCCTTGGATGCTGTATTCTTAGCTTTGGAGAGTGTGGTTTCTACCTGTGTGGCTGTGAATACTGGAATTTGGCAATATTTTGGCATTGAGATGGGCCCTTTAGGGGTGAGAGGGGGGTGAAGTTGGTACTAAATCGATCTGCCAGCATATTGGCAATATCCTTGGGATCAGTATATTTAATGCCATTCTGTTGTAGCTCAGAGCATATCTGAGCATTGCCATTTAGATTCTTGACATAACTATAGAATGCCTTGTGGTTGTCTTTGGAACCTTTGGCAATTTTATTTTCGTAACTAGCTTTGGAGGATTTAAGAGGGATCTCAGCTTCTTACTGAGGCTGGTAAGGGAGTTTTTTGCATCCTGGGATTTTCCTCTTTTCTGCAAAAGTTTCTTTTTTCTGTTGTATAGTTTGTTTATGGCAGGGGACCACCAATTGGCATAGCACAATTCATGCACGAGTGGATGTGCTCGTACAGTGCCTTAGTGTAGGATTCAGCAGTTGAACTTTCAGCTCCTGTCTACACGGGTGTCATGAAGTTTGTCACTTCTGACTTGAGTAGCATGAAGTTGGCTTTGGAGAACTTTTTACAGAGGTTTCCTTAGTGGGTGGTGGGGGTGGGTTGTGGATGTCAAGGGTGATTTGCTTATGGTCAGACCTGATCAATGAGGGGGTGACCACTGGCGTGGAGCATCTATCTCCCATGTTGGTAATGACCAAGTCTAGGATATTGGAGCCCCTGGTGGGACAATGGATCAGTTGATCCAGGGCGTTGGAATTTATGAATTCCAAGAACCGTTAGGAAAAGGTGTTGGTACCCGAGTAGTTTTCCCAGTTAATGGCAGGGTAGTTGAAATCACCCAGTATTAGGGTGTTTGGTTGTATATTAATATTTTCCAGTATGTTTAGAAAGGTGTAGTGAGAATCTTGGGGCATGGTGGGGGATCTGTAGTAAGCTACAATTTGGAATGCAGTCTTACCTAGTGTTAGTTGCACCTGGAGAATTTCAGATGCATTGTGTTGGGCAACTAGCCTGGAGGTGTGAATATCCTTGGTGAATATGGACACTCCTCCACCTGAAGTGTTTCAGTCTTGGTTTGGTGGCCAAAACGTGTGGTAAGAGTAGTAGCCTGGTATTGCAGGGATGCTGTTTGGAGCCTCGAACCAGGTCTCAGTTACTGCACAAATATTGATGTTCTCCATTTTTAGGAGTGCTTCGAGAGAGTGCATTTTGAGGTTTAGACTTTTAGCATTGAGTAGCATTACCTTCAGAATTTGCATGCTTGTATCTGTTATGGTGGTGGTTTTGTCCTTTGAACCTTACCTAAAAAATGCACTATAGGGGTGGCAAGAGCTTTAGTCAGTAACCTGAATCCCAGGGGTGACTGGTGCAGACCATCTCTGGCAAAGCATCATGGTTTGTCGATCATGTCGTCCCAGGCAGACAGATACTGGATCCACTTTGAATGACACCAAAACCTATTTTATTGCCAAATTCATAGATTTACAACTAAAAAACATTCTTTGTAACTGTAACTGGATAGTGAAAGATTCCTGGGATCTATTGAAGAAAATTAACAAGAAGATGTATAACGATAATTGAATTTTTGTGACAATAGACGTCAGGGACCTGTTTTCTGTAATCCCCCACGATACTGGTATTGAATGGTTCTATTTATACCTATGTCGACACTGATTTGGGACATGATCGAATCCTTACTATTAGGAGTCTCATGGAACTAATTTTAGATACTAATATCATTGTTTTTGGAAGGGCGGCCATGGTGGTGCAGTGGTTAGCATTGTCACCTCACAGCAAGAGGTTCTCTGGTTCGATCCTCAGCTGGGGTGCCTTCTGTGCAGAGTCTGCATGTCCTCCCCCCAGCTGAGGTTCTCTGGTTCGATCCTCAGCTGGGGTGCCTTCTGTGTGGAGTCTGTATGTCCTCCCTGTGGTCACGTGGGTGTGCTCCAGTTTCCTCCCAAAGACATGCTACAGATGGATTGGACACTCTCAATTGGCCCTAGGTGTGAGTGCGTGCGTGTGTGTGCCTTCTGTGGAAGGTTGGGTGCCGGGCTAGCAACTTGACACTGTAAAACTCCACTGCCAATCATGAGCGGACAGGTGATCTGCTGTGGCAACCCCTAACCGGGAAAAGAAGAAGAATATCATTGTTTTTGAAGAACAGCTATTTAAACAATGTAAAGGAATAGCTATGGGGGCCACCTGCACCCCTATTTTTGCTAATTCTGTTTTAGCATTTTGGGAAATGGAATATATTTTTACCAGCCCCTTTGCAAATTTATGGAAATACTATGGGCGTTATCTGAATGACATAGTCATATTATGGAATGATAGCGAAGACACACTTAATGAATTTCTTTCATTTATCAAGGCAGGTACAGATTTTTTAGACTTTTCACATACTATCTCTCATGACAGGATAGATTATTTAGACATCACCATCAGTAAAAACAGACTGAACAATTGGTTTGAGACCACCATCTTTAGGAAACCCACCTATTCTAACACACTTTTGCATTTCAGCAGTTTTCACCCTTTACATCAGAAAAAGTAATTAGTAAAAGGGCAGGGGGTGAGATTGGCAAGGATGTGTCGAACAACCATGATTTCCTATGTCAAATCCACATCCTTAAGGGAATGTTGGGAAGTAGGGGTTACCCCCTAGATTTTGTGGACAATATACTACAGGAGGTTGTCACTAAGAGGGAAAATTGATTTTTCTTCCCGTTATTAGGAAAAGGTCTAGATGGTCCTCTTGAAGGGGAACATAGGAATGAGAGTAAAATGTTTAGTAGAGCTGCTATTTTCAAATATAATATGCAGTTTACGAGCATTAGTAACATAATCCAACACAAATGGAATTTATTTAACACCAGTAAGGAGTATTTGGACATAGTGGGAGTGGGGCCCAATATAGTCTACAAAAAGGACACCACTATTAAAAATATGTTAGAAAGATCACAGGAGGTCTGTTCTGGGACTAGGGGCATGTATAAGTGTGGGTTCTTTTTACAATGCAAATATATAATAGAAGGAACTGAAATCCGTATTACAAACTATGGGAAATTCGCACACAAAAAGAAATATTCCTGCAGCAGTAAGACGGTTGTATACATAGGGATGTGTACCCAGTGCCCCTGTTTCTACATTGGTAAGACGATCAACGCTCTCAGAAGTAGAATGTACCAGCATTTTTATGACATCAAAAAGCAGGATATAAAAAATGTCTTGGCTGTTCACATTAAAAACAATGTAGGACACAGTTTCAGGTTTTCAGTCCTTGAACAAGTTACATTGGGGGATAGAGGTGGACCCCTTAATGATTATTTGGAAACTAGGGAACTCAGGTGGCAGCTGAGAACTAATGCAACACAAAATTCAGGTTTAAATACTAACATATCCATTAGTTCTATTCTTAGATTAAAAACAGAAGGCTACTTTTAAAATAAATTTTATAATGTTGTAATAATAATTCTTGTATTCTATGTAATTACTTGATGTAATGTGTGGCTAGATGTTTACAAGTTTTAGTACACCTAGTCATTTATTGTACTTATGTATGGGATTTCAACTGCTTTTTTTAATTGATTGTGATGTCACTAATTTATCATGTGAATTGGGAGGGTGCGCATGGGTATAAAAAGGGTCAGTTCTGCTTTGTTTGTTATTCTGATGAAGTTTTTATTAAAAAACGAAATTGCTAAATCTACTGGCAGTGTGGATCCTGGCCTTTTCTTTCCTGGCATTTACAACTGAATCCCAGGGGTGACAGGTGCAGACCATCTCTGGCAAAGCATCATGGTTTGTCGATCATGTCGTCCCGGGCAGACAGATACTGGATCCCCTTTGAATGACACCAGAAGCATATCCAATTGTTGAAGTTAATCATTTTGTCCTTATACTGTGATATCATTCTGGGTGAAGGCAGGATGCTACTCAGGGCTAGAGTCATACCTGCCTGGGCCACATGATCCGAGAGCTCTTCCATGTCTCTTTTCATGTAGTCCAGGGAGGTACATCTCAAGTCATTCACTCCAACGTGGACAATGACAGAGTCTTATTTGTACTTGTTGTGGAGTGGCTTGAGTGCATGCATTATGTGGTGGGTCCTGGCACCCGACAGGCAGCTGACTGTAATTTTTTCCTTGTTCAACCTGGTGAGTGGGACATCAGTGTGCCTGACTATAGAGTCATCTATGACTAAAGTGTTGGGTACATTGTCTTGCCTTAGGGGCTGTTGTTGGGTGGCACACTGGTGTTGTGAGTTATGTGTAACTTTGGTTGTGACTGGTGTTTGTTTGCGTTTCAGCTTCGGAGGTCCTTGTTGCTTGGGCAGGTTAATGTTAAGGCCCTCCGCATATGTGGGTTTAGTGTTGCTATGTTTGGGTGTTGATGGTGTGGGTTTTGAAGGGTTATGAGTTGCTTGAGGTGTAATGCAGGTGTTAACCTTCTCCTCTTGACTGTCTAGCACAATCTTGGCTGGAGAGAACTTTGCTTCCAGTTTGGCTATGTAAGTGCATCTCTCGCAGGTTGTAGTGTTGGGTGGTAGGAGGAGAGGGTTGTCTGTGTAATGAGGCAGTTCATAGGTTCATAGGTTCATACTAGGCTATCTGCCCTAGGGCATTTATAAGCCTAGCCCAGAGTTTTGTGGCTTTCGCCACCCCTTTAGTTTGAAGGATACTATGCCCATTATTTTGCTGTGCCTCTGTCAAGCAGTGACACTGAGGTTATCCCTGGGGTATATAGGTTCATAGCAGGCCCAGATTTACCAGGTGGATAGGAGAAATCACCGGATGCTGACCAGTGGACATGCCTGTTTAAGTGCTTTTTTGTAAAATATAATAGCTGTTTTCCCTTACCTTTGCAAGGTACTTTGCAATTATAGGCGGTTTAGTGCCTATGATTAATTTTCCCTTATTAACAAGGAGAGTTGAGTGCTAGTATCAGTTTAAGGCTTCCTAGTGCTTTCCAGCAGGTTGTAGAGCAAGTGCTAGTCACAGGGATTCAGATTTTAGTGCTACTACTGAGAAACCAACTAGTTCTAAGGCAGAATTTGAAGAGCAGACTTTCTGGCACCTGGAATAGTTTAACTGTAGCCCGGCGGTGCTGCACGATGCGAAAAATACGCAAACATGCACGTTTTTAAGCCAGAAAGTTGAAAGGGATAGAAATCAGCCCAAAATGGCTAAAATTACAATTTCAGAGCTGGAAACCACTCCTCTAGTGTTAGACAGGCAGTACAATGCTCACCACTCCCACTGGTAAGTAGCAGGACGTCACTCTCCCACAACAAGGTCTGGATAGCTCTGAACACAGAAAATAAAGTCCTGAAACCAGCAAAGCCTGGGATCTGGACTATACTAGCTAGGAAAGGTGGAAAACGAGCAAACAAGATAGTTTTTTTTTTGGTTAAAACAGGCTAAACAATGCAATAATACACTAAATAAACACAGAAAAGGCTAACGCACTTGAGTGTGTAGCCCTAAACAGTAAATACAATTAAAACTCTACAAAATTAGCAATTTAAAACTTTTTAAATGAAGCAAGGCAAGTGCACAACTGAAAAACGATTTAAGAGACAGTAATACAATAGAATAAGTAGCTAATCTACATATACAGAAACGTCTATATATATATACAGAAAAGCAGCTAAAACACACTAAAACAATTCAAATGCAGTGCAACCTAGAGCACTTGAGTTGTAACAATATTAAGGCAAATACAGTTTTAATAAATGCACTAAAATATACTCTGTATTTCCAAAATGTTTGAGAAGTACAGTCAGAACACAAGGATATTCAGACAATTTTTTTTTCCTATGATCTATGAAATGCATAGTCATTAGTGACTTAGGAGCTATAGGAGTCAGTGATACATACTATAGCTGATGTGTGAAATGATGTCATTACATGTTGTCAAACAGATGTATATCTACTAAGTTTAGAATCATGTACAGTATATTATGAACATTAGTAAATACATTAACAGCATGGGAATAGAACTCATACTTATACTGAGAACAATCACGCTGTCTTTGAATGAGCCAGATGAGCTAATTGCCAAAACAGCTACTTAATCATCTGCATTCTGCCATCACCCAGAATGATACCATAATACAAGGACAAAATGATTGACTTCAACAATTGGCTAAGCTTCTGGTATCATTCTAAGGGGATCCAGTGTCTGCCTGCCTGGGACGACATGATCGACAGAGCACGATACTTTGCCAGAGATGGCCTGCACCTGTCGCCCCTGGGATTCCGGATACTGGCTAAGGCTGTTGCCACCCCTATAGTGCCTTTTTAAAGCAATGTTCAAATGACAAACTCACCACCGTAGCAGGTATAAGCAAGCAAAATTTGAGGGTAATGCTACTCAATGCTAGAAGTCTAAACCTCAAAATGCACTCACTCAAGGCACTCCTTAAAATGGAGAACATCAACATCTATGCAGTGACGGAGACCTGGTTCAAGGCTCCAGGGAGCACCCCTGCATTACCAGGCTATAACTCATACCACACCTTTTGTCCACTTAACCTGGACCGAAACACTAAAGGAGGAGGTGTGTCCATATTCATTAGGGATACCCACACCTCCAGGATAGTTGCTCAACATAATGCATCCGAAATTATCCAAGTGCAACTAACACTGGGCAAGACTGCAATCCAGGTTGTAGCTTGTTACAGATACCCCACCATGCCCACTCGATGTTTCTTGATATACTGGGTAATGTTAAGGTACAGCCCAATACCCTAATAAGGGGTGATTTCAACTACCCCACCATCAATTGGGAAAACTACTCATGTACTAACTCATTTGCTCAATGCTTTCTGGATTTCATAAATTCCAACAGCCTGGATCATCTTGTCCATACCCCCACCAGAGGCAGCAATATCCTGGACCTGGTCATTACCAATATGGGCAATTGAAGTTCCATGCCAGAGGTCAACTCCTCTCCAGTCAGATCCTACCACAAGCTAATTACCCTAGACATCAATATCCCACCCCCACTCCCCATTAAGGAAACCACCGTAAAAACTCTCCAAAGCCAGCTTCATGCTTCTTAAGACAGAAGTGGCAAGCTTCATGACACCCCTACAGATGGAAAATAGAGGTATAACTGCTGAATCTTATACAAATGCACTGTATAAGCACATACATGAGTGCATGGATCATGCCATTCCCAACAGAACCAAGACACTATCCTCCAAAAAAAGAAAGCCAATCTGGTGGTCCCCTGCCATAAACAAACTCTACAACAGAAGGAAGAAGCTGTTGCAAAAAAAAGAGTAAAATCCCTGATTGCAGGTCAGCCTCAGTAAGAAGCTGAGATCCCTCATAAAATCCACCAAAGCTAGTTGCAAAAATAAAATCGCCACTGATGCTAAAGACGCAATGACACTACATATACAGAACCAACTAATATTACCAACATCCTGGCAGATAGGTTTAGTGCAAGCTTCACTCCCAAAAGGGCCCATCACTATACCAGAAGAATGCAAAGCCCCTGTAATCATGGTTGCACAAGTAAAGATTGCACTCTCCAAAGCCAAGAACACAGCATCTATGGGACCTGACAACATCCTAGGCTGCGTTCTGCATGAACTACATAATGAACTGGCACCCCACCTAAGTACCAGGTTCAATCATAGCCTCACTTCAGGCTTTATGCCTACTGAATGGCACACAGTAATGGTTATCCCACTCCACAAAGGGGGGCACCACCACGGACCCTGGGAACTACCGCCCCATTAACCTGATGAGCGTGGTCTGCAAGGCCATGGAACGTATCATCCTGGAGCTTATAAACAAGGACATAGGTAACCTCCAAACTCTGGACCTCACTCAGTTTGGGTTTGTAAAAGGTAGGTCATTTCTCCTAAACCTGATTGACTTCTTTGAAGCAGTCACCAGAGCAGTGGATGAGGGTAAGGTGGTGCACACAGCCTATCTTGACCAAGCCAAGGCTTTCAACACCATCCCCCTCTCTGGACCTATAGATAAACTCACTAGACTGGGCATAAATCCCTATGTCACAAGATGGGTGGTCAACTGGCTCACTGACAGAACCCACACAGTGAAAACAGCCAACTCCAAAGCCAACTTCAGACTAGTGACAAGTGGAGTACCACAGGGCTCAGTCCTAGGTCCCCTTTTTGGCATCTACTTCTCAGAAGTCCAGGCTAATACAGCAGGTCTTTGGCTAATGAAGTTCACAGACAACTGCAAACTAGGTGCCATAATACAATTGCCTAATGATGTGGACATTCTACAAAGCGGCCTCACTGAGACTGATGCTTGGTGTCAAAGTCATGGCCTCAAGCTCAATGCCAAGAAGTGTACTGTCATCCCCTTTGGGAAAAACACTGAACCCATGAACTACCGCATAGGCGGTAGCCTACTAAACACCAAAAGTGTGAAAGAGACCTCGGGACACAGGTGGACAGTAGTCTCTCCTTTGATAATCACATTGCCACAGTAGTCAGGAAATCCTTCTATGTGGCACACCTCATCACAAAGGGGATTATCTCCAGAAAAAAAGAGGTCATTGTTCCTCTCTACTCATTCCTCATCATACTCATTATAGAGTACAATGCTCCATTTGGCATGTACCTCGTAAGACATCTACAACAACTAGAAAGGCTAAAGAAATACCTCACTAAGGGGATTACCGGCCTCAAGCAGATGCCATACGCGGACCGTCTCAAAAAACTCCAGCTCTACTACGTCACTTATCACCTACTCAGAAGTGACCTCTGCCTAACATACAAAGCCATGTCAAACCCAGATCTGTTGGAAATTCTACACTTAAACAGAACATGCTCCAGGGACCTAAACCTTGTCACCACAATAAACAGAACATACTCCAGGGACCTAAACCTTGCTTAAACCTTGCCACCACAATAAACAGAACATGCTCCAGGGACCTAGACCTTGCCACCACAATAAACAGAACATGCAGGAATCTATCCTATCAGCATGTTTTGTTTATTGTGGTGGCAAGGTTTAGGTCCCTGGAGTGTGTGGCTCAGAGAGACCTAAACCTTGCCACCACAATAAACAGAACATGCTGGAATCTATTCCTCCAGCATGTTCTGTTTATTGTGGTGGCAAGGTTTAGGTCCCTCCGAGCCACATGCTCCAGGGACCTAAACCTTGCCACCACAATAAACAGAACATGCTCCAAAGACCTAAACCTTGGCACCACAATAAACAGAACATTCAGGAATCTATCCCTCCAGCATGTTCTGTTTATTGTGGTGGCAAGGTTTAGGTCCCTGGAGCGTGTGGCTCAGAGGGACCTAAACATTGCCACCACAATAAACAGAACATGCTGGAATCTATCCCTCCAGCATGTTCTGTTTATTGTAGTGGCAAGGTTTAGGTTCCTCTGAGCCACATGCTCCAGGGACCTAAACCTTGCCACCACAATAAACAGAACATGCTCCAGGGACCTAAACCTTGCCACCACAATAAACAGAACATGCTCCAGGGACCTAAACCTTGTCACCACAATAAACAGAACATGCAGGAATCTATCCATCCAGCATGTTCTGTTTATTGTGGTGGCAAGGTTTAGATCCCTCTGAGCCACACGCTCCAGGGACCTAAACCTTGCCACCACAATAAACAGAACATGCTGGAGGGATAGATTCCTGTCCCAGAGACTTCCCATGCTCTGGAACAGGCTACCCATTCATGTCAAGCAAAGCTCCTCATTAGCCCTCTTTAATAAAAATCTTGACAATTGGATGGGAAATAGAAAATTCACCCCGGGGATCACTTCTGTGGCTCTGCTAGTCAGGGGCACGGGAAAATAACTTTATTGGGTGGCGAAAGCCAGGGAACTTTTTTGGCTAGGCTTATATAGGCCCCAGGGCTGATAGCCTATTATTTACCTATGAACCTGTGAACCTATAATGAATGGTTATACAAACCATATATCTGAAATATTTGGGACACAGCTATATCTCTAAATTCTGTAGGAATGCTCAGCTATAAGTAGGATAGTGACACTTACTATAGGGATCCACTATCTGTCTCCACACCACTGTGACCCTCCAATAAAGCTCACTCCATTGCAGGTCATGTAGTGGTGGCGAACCTGGACTCCAGTCTAGTAGATCCCTGTACGTCATTGCTGCTCCCTTGCAGTCTAGTTCCAAATGTCGATCATCATGAAGTTCCTTGGCCTGGCTGTCATCCAAAACTCCACTCCAACATTGACAGTCAGCATCTGTTAGGCCTCTTCCTCAGTCTGATTGCGTGTTGGGCATGTCAATGCCCCCTAGAAGTAGCCATCTTCATACTGTAATGGAAAATGGAAAATAAATGGAAAAATTCTCATTGAGGTCCCACTCAGTTTGCAGGTAGCAATGGGCTGATCTGTAAATGTATCAAAATCAATATTTAAAAGGGCCCTTGTGTCATGTTATCAGATTATTGGAAGATAACAGGCACATGCTACACATGGTGTGGTTTATCAATACCTACTGGGCATATGCACAGAGCACTCTACCGTTACACAGATATCACAAGTTTTGTTGATTTTATAACTGTTACATATGCAGGCATTGTTGTTACTTCTTATATATCACATTAGTATATGTCACAGTCAGTGTTTCATAGACATTTGCATTGCACAGGAATGCATACTGTTTATGGTGACATAAGCTGTCCACATAATCATCTGCATAACTGAGCCACCACAGTAATATCATCATGTGCATATCTCTGTCTTTTAGATGGCAAACAGACCTAGGGAGCAACAATTTCAACCCACAGGAAAATGACATCATACTGGATGCGCTGTGAAAACATGAATGGAGACCCTTGGATGTGCAGGGGATACAGTATGGGGGGTTAGAGTGTGGGCTGACATCACCAACATGATTAATGTGGTTCAAGGTCACAATAGATCCCAAGAGGCCTATCAGTGTTGCTGCTCTGACATGATCCTCTGTGTAGCCAAAAGGTTATGACAGTATGGGAGATTGATGGATGACACCAATGGTGGATCACCATTGACCTGATGTGATCTCATTTTTTCTTGCCTCCTGGCATACATCAAGTTGGGAGCAATGCATTCCAGGGAGGTGGGACAGAAGCCAGCGTTCCAGCCTGAAAATGTATGTCTTACTTTACTTCACATGGATGACGAGAGTAAATCATCGCATATTGCTGTTGCATGCATATTCATGTATTGTCATTTTGGATTTACAGCACCAGAATTGAATTGCGCACACAGATCCACATAGGGTAATGACAACTGCAGTACAGACAGAACAGTGCAACTAACATGTGCAATGCTGTTTGCATTAATATTCACAGGTCCATCTACTTCTGGACAACACCAGGAAATGGCAGGTAAAAATCTCCATACAATCTTATTACTGTGACCACTACCTGTAATTGCCTCAGCCTCATGTCACACATTGCTGTTTACTGTCATATTGATATTTCCCTATCATTGTACACTACAGGTGCATCCAGTGGGGCCCAAGCCATGCAGGCATAAGCACAGACAGACCAGATATGTTACTATAAGGTTTATAGTTTGTAGAAATATGTAGCAGACCTCTGATACATGACATTAATGCCACTGTTTTCTGACACAGGGACAGCTGGCCAACAGGTGCGGTGTCCATCAAATTAGTATCTGCAGCCCCTGTTATTGTGTCATATATGTCATGCTGTCAGTATTCTGTCACCTGCACACAACTGTGTTGTTTTCTCTTTCCTTTACCAATGTAGGATCTACAGTGCAACACACAAACTCACAATCATGGGAGCCTATCTTTTATAAATGTCATTAGTGTTACTTGTGTTGTTGTCCTCTGTCAATACTGTGTCCTTCTACCCATCCATTGGACAGACTACATCATCATCATCATCATCAAGTGCACAAACAAATGGTATGACTATGTAAATCCTACTGTATGTTTTAACACAGTTTGAATGGTTCATGCTGGCAATGATGTGATTAGTAATGCTGACATTTTCCCTACAATAGTTGAAGTTCATCTGTCTTCTACCATACCATCTTCCTATAAGGACTTGTCAGGTGTATGTTATATTTATATTCATCACATATGTCATGTATGTTGGCTATGTAACCTAATTGTCAACTCCCTGTTAAATAGATTCCATGACACATACACAGACAAGACCTAATGGTAAGTCAGTATTTTCTGTAACATTGCACTGAGATATATGTGTCATATCTCCTTAATGATATCCACCTTGTGATGTAAGCACATTGCCCTGATCTGTGTTGTTTGTCTCATCTTTAAGCATATTAGCTATATGTATCCCCCATTAACCTGTCCAGTGATCATGATGTGGAATCTAATGTGTGCCCTTATCTTAGCATGGCCCCTGGCACACAGGACAGTGACATGGTGATACAGTCTGGCTAAGATAGTGACAGTCATGTGGATGCAACTGTAACTTCAGATGTGGAAGGAAACTTGTCAAGCCATTTTGACAATGAGGGGACATCAGATGGTGGACAGGATGAGGCCTATGAACAACGGACCAAAGATGACACTGCTGTTGATTTTGACAGTTCCCCACAATACACTGATTCTGCCCATCAGAGTAGATGCAGGTGGCAGCTGTTGTGAAAGGGTAGGTGTTAGAAGGTGTCCACCTACCCCTACAAACAAATGAACATTCCTAGCAATGTCATGGATCTGACATCCATGCATTTACCTGTGCCACAGATCATGCTGTATACCAGGTGGGTGTGCTGCATGAGGACAGGAGAAGAGACACAGTGATGTAATAGTGTCAATGGCTGCTCAGAATGAATGTATGTTATCTCTGGCATGGTCAGTAGAATCCCTGGCCTCAACAGTACTGCAACAATATCATACTAGAGTTAGGGTTCTGCATGCTCTGACAGTACTTAGCCAATTGCTACATGTGAGAGGCAGGCTCCCAGTCAGTAGAACCAACATTGTCCATTGGGCACAAATGTGTATGCTCCAACGAGCACACATTTTTTTTCTGCTGGCCTATCTTCTGTGGGTCCAGCAGTCATGACCAGACAGTCATGTTGCAGTCATGCTGCTTCACCTCCACATGCTGATGTCACCCTATCAGTCTCCTCTGTGGACCAACCTGAGCCAAGTGTTTACATATGTAGTAGGGGCAGACCAAACCGCAGTATGAGCCTTCAGAGTGGATATCCTAGACTGCATTAAAGTAAAACAGTTTATCTGTTCTGTCCGGTAGTGTCAGTCTCACCCTGTGAAGATGATGATTGCTGTGCTGAACACTGACAATGTCATCTGTCTGTATTTGTTGACAATGATGCCACATGAGTCCAACAGGTTTAATAAATATAGATGACTCCATTTATTACATTACTTTATCTGTACTTGATATATTTGGCTTGTGATAGTAACTGCTCAGCATTATGTCCTCTATTGTGCACTCGTTTGCAGTGTTTTATAGTGGAGAGATAGGAATGCATTGCACTGAGTGTGTCCCTTATTGCATGCCAAACACTGATACAACAATCTGTGTCTATATGCATGCCTCTGTCAGTTGTGCCATGTGATGATGATCCCTGTTGTGATAGATTTTTATATGTTCATAATGTTATATGTTATGATTAAGTTGCTATGCCTGATGCTCATTGTGTACATCATGTGGGTACTTGCCGTTAGATGCAGTCTGTGCTGCTGTGGTGGGGCAACACCTGAACACCAATGTTTAATTTGTGTATTCATGTACACATATCTTGTCATGACTCAAAGTTGTGAGTCAGATGCTACCATATTACCCGGGCCTGCACTTCTGATCACAGCCTATGTTGTCTACACCTGTGTCTTCTGCTCCTATGCTGTCCTGCTTCTTCTCCTCTGATAACTGTGGAATGTCATCATCAGACATCTGGGGTTCTTGGGGTAGTTCATCCACACCTGCAGCTGAAAGCCTGCCATGTACTTTAGGTAGCATGTAGTGCAGCATGGCATGTGCCATTATCATCTGTGCTGCCTTCTCAATTATATATTGCAGTGCACCCTCAGATGTGTCCAGATATCTGAACCTAGCATTAAATACACTGAACAGACGCTGTATGATGTTTCTGGTTGTTGCATGCACTCTATTGTAGACCGCTTCTGCATGATTGGATTGCTCATGGTACAGGGTCATTAGGCATGGCTCAAGTGGATAATCACAGTCAACTGTTGTAGGGAATAAACACAAATTTTGTCAGCACTGATATTGTTGGGAGAGATCCTTAGCTTACATCCTAGCTGTGTTCATGTACTTACCCAGTAATAGTCTTGCTTGTATTTCACCTTGCTGGAATACAGCCCTCAGTCCACTTTCCATAAATATGGCAGCACAGTGGACACTTCCAGTGCGTTGCCATGAGGTTTGTTATGCTGTCATCTGCTGCACACACAAACTGGCAGTTCAGGGATGGCCACCCCTTTCTGTTTATTTATTGGTCTGCTTCAGGATGTACTGGTGTCTTGACTAGGATGTGATGAAATATATTGCACCAAGTACATAGAGAAGTTTGCAATGCTGTAAAACTGGGGCATTACAGTTCTCTTCTCCATGGGGGTGGATGGAAAGTGGATATACTCATCCACATTGTTACACATTGTTGCCAGGAATTTTGCCAGGATATAACTGGCAGCTGTTTGTGGCACTCCCACAGTATGCCCCATATGTCTCTAGAATGTCCCACATGCAAGTACACTCAGGCTGAGACACACTTTGGTTTCAAAGGGGATGGGGTTTCCTCACAGGCTATGCACAGACGTGTGGGACCCACACTTTGCAGACAGCCTGCACCAACTGTCTCTCTAGCCAGTACCTGTCAGTTATTTGCTGGTCTGACAATTGGTATATTTGTAGCCTTGCTCTAACTCTAGCTGGCTGCTTCCTAGGGTGCACAGCCACAGTCTCATTCATGGCTTGAATCACTTCAGCCTGTTGCAGTTCATTAACCGTAGGTTGCATTTTTTTTTGCTATTCTTACAGAATATGGCAGAATCCATGATAGCAGCTTCTTTTCCTTGTGGGCCATATAGCATTCACCGAGGATTTCAGAGTCAACATTGCAGTTTGTTCCATTTAACTTGTGTTGGGCATGTGCCATGTGTTTTGGAATGAGACAGGCGAAAACGGAATCCATAATTATCCAGAAATCATGTCCGCAGCTAGTGCTGAAATCTTCCTTCAGTGTTCTACACTGTCTGCAAATAGCTTTTGGGATCTGTCCCTTAAATTTGTCATCATAATTATTCTGTCATGATCTGTTCAAGAAAATGTTACCAATAGGGAGCAAGAAGGTCAAATCAGCAGCAAGATAATGATGTGTTAACGTACATGCAGAAAAAAAGAGTACTTCTGTATTATCGCAACCACTCACTGTTGAGAATATCTGGCTGGCCTTCAAGCTATCATTTTGTTTGGGAAACCAGCAGGCTTCTGAAAACAGGTTTTAAACCGTATGCTTCTTAGTCCTGTCTTTTTTTTTTTTTTTTTAAGTTGTAAGTGAAGTATGTGTATATTTTTATCAACATAGTTGCTACTAAATGCTTGAGTTCTCCAACATCTACATTTCCCTTTTTTTCCCAGAATGTCCTGATGTTTACCTCATATTTCTCTGGGATTTATAATAACATGTTGGGTTTTTTTGGCAGGCATTGAGCAGTGAAGTCCCTAAATAATGACATACCTTTGAATGTACACTTCACATCATTCAAAAAATGCATGGTAACACAAACCATCTTATTCTAGCCACTTTCCCAGTTTATAAGAAAAATGTGTGTTGGTTATTTGTGATCATCTACCCTGTCCACCACCATTATTTATGCTTTTTGTCCAGATTTCTTGAAGTCAGAGGTTTTGAGGTATGTGTAACAGTCTTACAAACATACTGCTGTTCATCAAAAACAGGAAATATTTGAAAAGACCCTTGTCGATGTTCTACCTCCTGGTGGCATTACCGTTAGGGGCTGTACCAGCATCTTTCTTTCTTTTTTAAGAAATGCATTTTAGTATTTTGTTAGAAATGACAATTCACTACATGATGGGTTACAACAATAAAATGATTGCCGTGATCAACGGATGTCACGTCACAAGTGGAACAGTAACTAATCTGAAAGCCAAGTTGAATATCAGCAGGATTTTCAGTAGGAAAAATAATGATGATACAGTGCCACTTGCATGATGAGTAACATAAGGTTTTAAAACATGACCGTGTTATCAATATCCATATAATTTGTGTTACAAGCATTACTCTGTAAACCAAAAAAAAAGTTGAATTTCCTTCCCAAAGCAAATGATAGCTTGAAGGGCTGCCAGAATATGTGATTCCAGTCGCTGAGAATGTGGTTGGGATAATACATAAGTACCTTAAAAAGTCATATAAAATACATTCAATAACACTTTCACATACTTCTGGATTTGAACCTTCACACTATACAAAAAGCAATCTAAAGACCTGTGCATTATCTCAGCACACCATATATTTTTTTTAATATGACAACAGACTGAAGCCAAGGGAGAATGCATGCATTAATCTTCACGACAGTCATGATCATTGTAAAATCCCATGTTTACATTATATCCAGTAGCCTAATAAATTTGCAAGAGTAAAAAGTGATGAGACAGGAAGTGTGTGTGTCTATGTGTTTGTGGGGGGTTGGGGGTGGGCAGAGATAGAGAGAAAGGAAGATTGGTACTTGGACAGAGACAGAGCAATTATTTTTCTTTTTCTGGACCATTTCTGAACATGTGGTGCATTCCTGTTATGTTTTCCCCTGATAAATAATCTGTCATGCTATGTACAATCAAATGATTCCAATAGTAAGAAGGTCAATAAAAGTAGAAACATGATTAAAACATTTGCAGAATAATATTTTAATAAGATGTGTAGCCAACAGTTACACCCATAATAGTAATAAAAATAAAGCATTAAAAATTACTTTCATATAGTTCTGGAATGGTACCCTTGACACTATGCAAAAAGCAGTCTACAGAGGTGAATTATCTCAACACAGCACACACCACAAAGGAAATTTGAGTTCACAGCCTTAAATTACTTATTTGTGGGGACAGTGACAAAAGAATGAACCATGGGAGTATGCATCAGTAATGAGAATTTGAGCATCGTATAAAGTGTCATTGTATCCAGCAGCATAGCAAATAATCCAGTGCAGAACAGAGATGCTGCATCATAAGTGTCTCGATTTATACATTTCTCAGGACACTTGCATTACATTAATCTTTATGGGGATTATACAGGTTTATACTTATACAGACCTCATATCTGATGACTGTCCATGTATTTGAGGCATTCTTCAATTGTTATGCAATTGTACATGTTTGCATGACATGATTGAGTAATAAAGTCAATACATCTATAACAGACATGTATGAGTCATAATTCATACACTTCAGAACATGGATGGAAATGAAACCACATTGATCTTATCACTGTATGTGTATATAACAGGAATATTATCCAAATATATCTATTGTACTATGCTTGTAAATACATAAAGGCTTGATTGTACCTAGTGTCCTGGAGTAATTCCTTGGCAGATATGTGCATGGTGTGACTGATCCTGAAACACATTTGGGACCAAGCATGTGAATGCTGGTGGAAGAATGGACAATGGAAAGACAATGTAGCCAGTAAGTGTTTGTGCAGCACACACACTAGACCATACTTTAGTGGCTTAAGTGAGGATCTTGTCCCTGTTACCAGTATCTCTATTCAACCTGGACGTATGAACCTTACATATTCCAGGGATTCAGGGTCTGTCTGTGAAATTGTCAAGAAACACTGGACGATTTTGGCTTCAGATGACAATTGTAAGAGACTGCTGGATGAAACCCCCTCCTTTTGTTTCAAAAATCATCCATCATTAAAGAAAATGCTGTGTTATAAACCCCTGTCTGATCGTGAGGGCGGATAGTTAGTCAGATAGTAGGGACCTTTCCCTGTCGTCATTGTAATGTCTGTAGATATATTGATAAGGATGATCATTTTGTACATCCAGAAACAGGACAGACATTTAATATGCGGTTTTATGCAGATTGTAGTACCAAAAATGTTGTTTATTGTGCTTCTTGTGTTATCTGCAAAAGTTTCTATGTTGGAAAGACTAACCACTGCTTGAGAGACTGTATAAGAGAACATGTGTATGCTGTCAATAGAAAGGATGATAGAAATGCACTGTCCAAACATGTCTTGTCAACAAGTTGTGAAGATTGGTTGAAGTTTTTGGTGCTAGAAATATACACACTTAATCTGAAAGGTGGTCACATAAAAACAAGAACTGAATGCACAGAAATAAAATGGATGCATTTGTTAAGGGCTGATGCAGGCAAGGGGGTTAAATGAAATCATCCCCATTAAGCCATTGTTAAAATCACATGATCTCAAACACTGAGTTATATAAGTGCAGTGTTAATTGATGTAAGAATGGATCTGACGAAGTACCTTTGAGTATCCAAATTCTTTATTGATGCACTATTCAAATACTACGATATATTTTTCCTTGCCCTGCTAGGGTCAGGAAATGTAAATGGAGAAAAATACAGAAGTTTTGTAGTTAAAACACATGACAGGAATATAAAGGGACATGAAATAATGTTTGATATAAGTCTAGAATTGAACCATTGACACTATGCAAAACATCATTCTACAGACATGGGAACTATCGCAACAAACCACATAGGAACTTTTAGTTCATTACATCCAGCGGCCTAATAACTGCTACAGTAACTGTTTCAAAGTGTTGCATTTACTCTATATTCATATAATGCAATGGATTTAAACACATTTGTACAAAGATAACTGGATTAATTTGGGTGATGGCAAAAACTGTCCAGTTTTTTTTCCATAAGATATGAAACAGTATTCACCATCACTCAGTATTGGTGTATTATGTCAAGCTACATGAAACGCTGAGGACAAAAAAGAGAAGGCTTTATCATGGTCCATTTCTGGCCATGTGCGTTGTGTGTCATTCTATTTCTGACTAGATTAATCACATAAAAAAGGGTTGACAAGACAGTGGTGAAAATGGGGGAAGCAATAGGGAGGAAGTGGAGAAAGAATACATGAATTTGCAGGATGGCAGAAGGACTGCACTATAGCTATCCACTACTTCACAATGTATTTGCAGAGTTGTACACATAATTTGATGAATTTGAAAGTTACCATACCAGGGACACATGTGACTAAGAGAATAATGTTATAGAGTTAATTGACCAAAATCAACTGTGTCAAGATGATATATAGGTGCAGGGAGAGTTATGTATATGGCACCTGCCCATTGCTTTATTTTTCTTTTTTGTTGGAGAGAGAGGAATGTTGGGTTAGGTGCTTAGAGATAAGAGGGTCAGGTAGTTAGGGTAGATTAAGTAGAAGACACTGACATACAGGACATACAAGACAGACAAGGATGATGATGAATGTAAAAGCTTGGGGGGATACCATAATTTATGATAGGCAGGAGGCATCAGAGGTGTATCCATGTCCAGCTTTAGCACAGTCAGACTCTAGTACTCACCTTCAGAACTGTCATCATGTCTCCTGTGTCAGTTTCCTGGGTCAGTACTGGATGTAGTGTTGATTTGGCAGTTTGTTACAGGATCTTTTCAACTCTGCATATTCGGGTATTGAGACCCCTCTTCATCATGCCCTGCAACAACCATGCAAATTCCTGACAGTTGACAAAATTACCACTGCTACTACTACTGCTGGTCCCATAGAGTACCACTGCACTAGCAGCCAGGGCAGAGCTACTTGGTGCAGTTGAAGCAGGTAGAGCAGAAGTTGTGGAGGCAATACTGACAGGTTGCAACTTACATGTGCTGGGTACCGGTGCTGCCTGTGATGGTGCTGCCACAGTCATCTGTGGCAGTGTGGTAGTCAAACAGGTCTAGCTCTCTGTGCTGTTGGTTCCTTTGGTTTCAGTGGTAATGTAGGGTTGGGGCAAAATGGACAGAAATAGATCAATGGCATGTCACATTATTTTATTATTTCAACATACAAATATTACAAAGAAATACATTCACCTTTGAGACATTTAGATATGTTTTGAAGGCATTAATGCATCATAAAATAAATCAGTCTCATTGCTATTATATAAGAAATAGAAACATTTATTTGACAATGCTATATTGGATATGTACTTTCCAATTTCAATTATCAACATTGAATTGTTAATGCAATTCAATATTACAATTAATACTTTATGAAGATTATCCTATGCTAAAAGCTATTTTCTGCTTCTGGGTATTGAACCTACACAAATCTAAGCTGGTGTACTCATTGTCTATTGCAATCACTAAGTGCTATTGATGAAGGAAGGGATGCTTGATATAGAAGTTTAAGTATCCCTGCTCAATCTGATATGCATTTATTTCCTGAAAAGTATTATCTGGCTTGTTCCATACCTGATGCATACTTACCCTGTGCCTCTCTAAGGCGAGTGATTCTCCCCTGATGCACCTCATGGTTCTGTGCTATCTCTTCTGTAGCTGTACAATAGGAAAAAATAACAAAAGCAGAATGAATAATTGCATTGGCTGGCTAATCCATTCCATATCATTGGCTGGTGATGAGTGACTATACTTACATAAGTGTAGGGTATTTGCAGTCTTAAATTCATCCTCTCATTGACTCTGGAGGTCCTTCTTGTACTGCTTCATGTCACTGCAATGGTGTTCGACATTATTCCTACTGCTTGGAATGCCAGTTGCACTGCAGACAGCCTTGGCCAAGCTATTCCAAGCCTCAGATATATAGTGAGACCTTGTATAATTCCCCTGTAGCAGCCTATGGCCGTATTGCTTGGCAAAAAGTGCCACAAATATCCTGGACTATTCAATACAACACCTTTATGCTCTAAATGGAACACCATCCTCACCTTGACCAGCCATCAGAAGTCAAGCTATGTGTCTGAATTGGTGCCCCTTTAAGATCTTGCATGTAATAGTCTGTGCTCTAAGACAGACAGCCTTACCTCCTGCATTTGTGCAACTGAAAGCACAAAAATGTCTTGGTAGACACATTGGCAATGATTACACCCAATAGCAATGAATATGTGAAATATGGCAGTGAGGTTTGGCCATGTGTGATGTTTGACCTATTTACACATGTTCCAGTATTAAACACTGTGATATTTTATTGTGTTTCTCATAACCATAGTTGGTTGGAGGTAAATTGGTATAATTTCTGACATATTGGGTTGTTGGGACTTACACACTCTCCAGATTTAGTAGTACCACCTTGGAATTGAACTTATGCTTTAAACTGTCACTTTTACAATAGAACTTCCTTTTTTACATGTTGAAACACAGGTGCCCAGTAGGAAGGTAGCCGGAATAAAGAAGCTGAACCACGACAAAGTAGAATCTTCTTTTTTTTAATACAAAATGGTGAGCGCTTTCGCAATGGTAACCATTGCTTCATCAGACAGTTCATTCAAAGAGCAACAGCACTTAAAAACTTTAATTCATTGCTAAAACAACCAATGCTACCACTCAAAGTCAATTCAGCACTTAGCAATCAATTAATTACTATGGTTATGTTTTGCCCTTAGTTAATTGCTGAAGTCAGAAAAACTCTGTTTAAAAAACACATACACAAAATGTAAAGAAAAGAACATGTGGGTAAATATAAATAAAATACATAAAAAGTCAATAAATAAATACATATACTCATGTTCCCCATTTAGTAACTACTTATGTGCGTGGGTATAAGCATAAAAATATATATAAAAATATATATAAAAGTATAAGCAGTACACACTTAACAGCTTAATACATATATTCTGCCTAATAAATGCACAAGTTGTCCACCTAGTAAATACATATGCTTTAGTACATACATCTCAACAAATGCTTGTCTTTAGTGATATCTATGCAAGAAGCAGCTCAAGAAATACTGTCATATTGACCCAAAGCCCTGCATGTGTTTATGTAGTCTTCTCTTGTTAAAATAATATTATTATTTTTTATTTTATTTTAACCTTCTAGATATTAACACTGGCTTCAATGGAACGCTATCATTCAAACCCAAACCTCTATGTGCTCCTAAACGCAAAATCCATTTTACTTCCATATTTTCAGTATAATTGACTATGTCCCCCATCCTATTGCTAACATTCTGAATACAGAGACTACATAAACACATGCAGGGCTTTGGGTCAAAGCTTTTGATTTCAAGGTGAAAGGGAGTGCTGAGTGTACATGATCGCTTTATACATTCCTGAATAGCTCTGTCATGTTTGATTGGTTAATTAGAATGTAATTCAACTGCTTATGCTTTTATTAGTATATTGTGCAGTTTACCCTTGTTTTGAAAGCATGCATGAAGTATGGAGCTGTTTAATCCATACCAAATAACAGCAGTAAGTGCTGGTGTTCATGAATGCGGTTAAGCAACATATTTAAAAACTGGGTTTGTACCAAAAATGATTTGATCTGAAGACGATTTGTGATAAAGATGCCAGTGTTTCTATTTTGGACTAAATAAAGGCACTCATCTTCCAATGTGATCTCAGACTCCTGTCTCTTAATTGCTTGTCAACAGAAACTAAATCAAAAGTTTGTTATATCCTTTGCTTTATCTAATGAGTGGGTACTTGTGCTAAATTAACCATGCTATAACAAGAGAAGATTGAGATTATTAGCTCTTGTTGATTTTTATATGTATAGACCAGATAAATAATAATCCAGAATACCACATGATGGTTCTTTTAAAAAATTTGGGAACCTTGCAAGGATTCTTTTGTCTGAAAACAGTCTTGGTTTGGTGCTCACCAAAAGGTCCCTTGTGTCTCATTGACTCTTATTGTTTGGCTGGGCTTAAGTAGAAAACACTGAGCAGAACTGAAGTATGGCTCACCACCCACAAAGTGAAGGGTTGGGGTCAGGTATAAAGCCAGTCTAGTCACAGGCAGATGCAGGGCGGATTACGTTGGACTTGACCTTGCCAATAGAAATGGGTTCTTAGATTATGGAAGGTCACCTCAGTGATGCTAAAGGAGTCAAAACAAATGCACATGGTTGAAAAACTACCAGCTATATTCAACTGGTCTTACCTCTATAAACAGCATTAGTTCTGAAACTAGAGTTCTTGACTGAAAACAGCCTCTCTTCCGTTCTGTAGACGACTGTCAGGAAGGCTTACATTCAAGCCACCAGTTGTGTGCACTGGTTAGCTGGAGTTCATGTCAGTAAAGTCAGTAAATGATGCAATGACTTTGATGTTACTGGGAGGCAAAGAAATGAAATCTTTGTCTGCTATATGTATGCCCTTAATAGCTGTTTCAACACTATGTGTGCAGTGCATGATAAAGTACTAAATAGGTTCATATGTTCATAGGTAGGTACTAGGCTATCTGCCTGAAGGCATTTATAAGCCTAGCCAGAATGTGTTGGCTTACGCCGCCCCCTTAGATTAGTTCCCTGTGCCTCTGTCCAGCAGAGCCATTGATGTGATCCCCAGGGTATACTTTCTGTTTCCCATCCACTTGTCAAGGTTTCTCTTGAAGAGGGTTAGCGAGGAGCTCTGCCTAATATATATTCTAATCTTGTTCCAGAGCATGGGAAGTCTCTGGGACAGGAATCTATCCCTCCAGCATGTCCTATTTATTGTTGTGGTGAGGTTTAGATCCCTAGAGCGTGTGGCTCGAGGGGATATGGTTTTCTTTAAGTGGAGCATGTCCATCAATTCTGGGTTGGACATGTCCTTGTATGTCAGGCAGAGATCACCTCTGAGTAGGCAGTATGCAACCAAGTACAGCTGGAGTTTCTTCAGTCGAGCTGCATAGGGTATCTGTTTGAGGCCAGTGATCCTCTTGGTGAGGTACTTCTGTGGTCTTTCCAGCTGTTGCAGGTGTTTTCTAAGGTACATCCCAAATGGGGCATTGTCCTCTATGATGGGTCTGATGAGTGATGCATAGAGGGGCACAATGGCCTCTTTTGATCTGAATGCAAACCCTTTTGTGATTAGGTGGGCCACATAGAAGGATTTTCTAACCACTTTGGCAATGTGATTGCCAAAGGAGAGGTTACTATCCACTTGGGTCCCCAGATCCCATATTACATCTTCCGTATTTAGGGGGCTACCACCTATGTGGTAGTTTTTGGGTACTATGTTTTTTCCAAAGGGGATGACTATGCACTTTTTGGATTTAGCTTGAGGCCATGGGTTTGACACCAGGTTTCTGTCTCAGTGAGACCCTTTTGGAGAATGTCGGAGATTCACTTATAGCCCCTAGTTTGCAGCCACCTGCGAACTTGGCCAGCCATAGTCCTCCTGTGCTAGCATGTACCTCTGAGAAGTATATGCCAAACAGGAGGGGTCCTAGGGCTGAACCCTGGGGAATGCCACTTGTAACTGGTTTAAAGTCAGACCTAGCTTCAGCAACTCTTACCATGTGGGTTCTGTCCATGAGCCAGTTGGCAACCCATCTTGTGATGTAGGGGTTTATGTTCTGGCTGGTGAGCTTGTCTATAATACCTGAATGGGGAATGGTGTCCAAGGACTTTGCGAGGTCTAGGTAGGCTGTGTGGACCACATTTCCCTCATCTATAGATTTGGTAACTGTCTCAAAAAAGTCCACCAGGTTTAGGAGGCATGATCTACCCTTACCAAAGCCAAATGTGATAGAGTCCAGTGTTTGGAGGTTCCCAATGTCTCTGTTAATGAGATCATGATGATGCGCTCCAGAGCCTTGCAGACCAAGCTAGTCAGGGTTATAGGATGATAGTTCCTGAGGTCTGTTGTGGCTCCATCTTTGTGGAGCAGAATAACCATTGCTGTGTGCCACTCTATGGGCACATCGCCTGTGAACAGGCTCAGTTTAAACAATGCGTTTAGGTGAGGGTTTAGTTCATCTTCGAGCTCATGTAGGACGCAGCCTGGGATACCGTCTGGTCCCATTGATGCTGTGTATTTGGCTTTGGAGAGGGCTGTTTTAACATGAGTGTCTATGATTTCAGGGTCACTACATTCTTCTGGTATGGATATGGGCCTTTTTGGAGGTGAGAGGGGGGTGAAGTTTGCACTGAACCTGTCTGCCAGGATGTTGGTGATATCGGTCGGTTCAGTGCATTTTGTGCCATTCTGCACTAACTCTGAGCAGATCTGAGAATTGCTACGTAAATTGTTGACACAGCTAAAGAATGCCTTGTGGTTATCTTTGGAGTCCTTGGCAATTTTTCTGTCGAAGCTAGCTTTGGATGATTTTATGAGGGATTGTAGTTTTCTGCTGATGCTGATCAGGGATGTCTTCCCTGCTTGGGATTTTACTATTTTCTGTACTAGTTTCGTCCTTCTATTATATAGCTTGTTTATGGCAGGAGTCCACCAGACTGGTTTCCTTTTCTTGAAGGAGTGAGTCTTGGTTTTGCTTGAGATAGCACAATCCATGCATTCATGTAGGTGCTCGTAGAGTGCATTTGTAAAGGATTTTGCAGCTTGGACAGCATTATCCTTTAGCATGGGGGCTTTGAAACTTTCCACCTTGGTCTTTAGTAAAGTGAAGTTTGCTTTTGAAAAGTTTTTCACAGTGGTTTCTTTTACTGGGGGTGGGGGCAAAATGTGGATATCCAGAGTGATTAGTTTATGGTCAGATCTAACCAGTGAGGGGTTGACCTCTGGTGTGGAACACCGGTCACCCATGTTGGTGATGACCAGGTCCAATATGTTGTCACCTCTCTTGGGGGTGTTGACCAGTTGATCCAGGGCATTAGAGTTTATAAATTCTAGGATATGTTGGGCAAGGGAGTTAGTACTTGAGTAGTTCTCCCAGTTAATGTTTGGGTAATTGAAATCACCCAATATCAGGGTGTTTGGTAGGACCTTTATGTTTCCCAGTGTTTCCAGAAATGTGGAATGAGGGTCCTGGGACATGGTGGGTGATCTTTAGCAAGCTACAATTTGGATTGCAGTTTTGCCCATTGTTAGTTGCATGTGGATGATCTCTGAGGCATCTTGCTGTGCCACTAAGCTGGAGGTGTGGCTATCTTTGATGAATACGGATACGCCCCGGCCTTTTGTATTTCGGTCCGGGTTTTGTGGCCGAAATGTATGGTATGAGTTGTAGCCTGGTAGTGCTGGGGTGCTCTCTGGATCCTTAAACCAGGTTTCTGTTACTGCACATATATCAGTTTTCTCCATACTGAGGAGTGTCTCGAGTGCATGCATTTTGAGGTTTAGACTTCTGGCAATGAGTAGCATTACCCTCAGTTTTTTGTTACTTGTGGTATTTACGGTGGTGGGTTTGTCTTTTGAGCCTTGCCTAAAAAAGGCACTATGGGGGTGGCAAGAGCCTTGGCCAGTATTTGAAAGCCTAAGGGTGACAGGTGCAAGATGTCTCTAGCGAAGCAGCGTGGTTGTCGAGCATGACATCCCAGGCTGACAGACACTGGATCCCCTTTGAATGACACCAGAAACTTAGCCAATTGTTGAAATTGATAATTTTTTCTTTATACCGTGGTATCATTCTTGGTGAGGTCATACCGGTCTAGGCTATGTGATCAGAGAACTCCTCCATGTCTCTTTTCATGTAGTCCAGGGAGGTATGGCTCAGGTTATTCACACCAACATGGACAATGACAGAGTCATATTTGTACTTGTTCTGGAGTGACATGAGTGCTTGTGTTATGTGGTGGATCCTGGCACCCAACAGGCAGCTAACAGTAACCTTCTCCTTGTTCAGCCTAGTGAGTGGGATGTCAGTGTGCCTGAATATAGAGTCACTTATTACTAGTATGTTGGGTATGTTATTTTGCCTTAAGGGCTGTGATTGCATGGCACACTGGTTTTGAGAAGTATGTGTTTCATGGTTTGAGTTGGGGGTGAAGGTTGCTTTGATGTCTGCTTTGGAGGTCTCTGTTGCTTTTGCAGATTTTTATTTAGAGCCTCCGAGTATGCTTTTGTGTATTTATGTGTATTTTTTGCCATTGCTGGTTTCATAGGTCTATGTGAGACTGGTGGTGTGATGCAAGTAATTCCCTTCTCCTCTTGACTGCCTGGTCCAGTCTTGGGTTGAGAGAGCTTAGCCTCCAGTTTGGCTATATAATTGCATCTCTCACATGTATTAGTGTTTGGAAGAGAAGGTTGTCTGTGTACATGAGGCAGTTGTAACATTGCCTCAAAATTCCCAGATTTACCAGTTGGACCCAAGAGTACACCTGAAACTGCCCTTTGGACATGCCTGGATAGGTACAGTGAACTGTTTGGCTGGTGAGGTTGAATAGAGAGCCTTGTCCTTCTCTACAGTATAGGGGGGAGTCTAGTGCTAAGATTTATTAGTGCTTGCTATGAGTTTTGAGCAAGTGCCAGGCTGAGAAGTGATTGGTTTGAGTGCTTAAATTGAAAGATTGTCTAGTTCCAAGGGAAAAATTGAAGAGCAAACTTTGTGGAGCCAGGAATAGTTATACCCTAGCTAATCGGTGCTGCCCGGCACGCAAAACCATGCTAATGCAGCTTTTATAGCAGGGAAATGAAAGAGATAGAAATTACCCCAAAATGGCCAATAAACTACTAATTTCTGGGCTGAAAACACTCCTACACAGACATATAGGCTGCTCAAAGCTCCCCTCTCTCGCAGAGGAACATAGGAACTTCCTTCTATCCAAGTAAGGTATGAGTAAACACAGAAACTTGTAACACAGCCCTGAATTCAGCGCTGACCTGAAAACTGGACTGTACCAGCTTAGAAAGGCAGGAAAATAAGCATATCTTTTTTTTTTTTTTTTTTCAGAAAATAAAGCAGATACAATCAAAAAACACTTTAAATTCACAGAAATGGCTATCAGACTTGAGTGTGTAGCCTACAACAGTTAAACAGGTAATTTAAACACAAAAATGACTTTGTTAAAGTATAGGCAGTAGAATAAATACAATATGTAGCTGAAACAAGCTTTTTAAATCACAGAAACTCTAATAAAAATGATGTTTTAGGCAGAATTAGCTAAAGGCAGCAAGAAAATGCAGAAAAATGATACTTAATCACTCCAAAGTCTCTCTTTTGTCTCTCTGCTGCTGTAGAATGCTGCAGGACACCAGGCATGAGCTTGCTGAGCTGTATACAAGCATAAAAACCTTGCAAATGCAGGTTTTATAGCAGGGAAATGAAAGAGAGAAAAATTAGTTCAAAATGGCCAGTAAACTACTAATTTCTGGGCTGAAACCACTCCTCCAGGGACAGATAGGCTGCTCAAAGCTCTCTTCTCTCACAGGTGAACAGAGAAACTTCCTTCTATTCAAGTAAGGTATGGGCAAGCAAAGAAACTTGTAACACAGCCCTGAATTCAGCACTAACCTGAAAACTGGACTATACTTGCTTAGAAAGGTGGGAAAACAAACAAATATATATCTATATATATATATATATATATATATATATATATATTTTTTTTTTTTACAAAAAATAAAACAGATACAATAAAAAAAATACTTTAAATGCACAGAAATGGCTATCACACTTGAGTGGGTAGCCTACAACAGTTAAACAGGTAATTTAAGCACAAAAACAACTTTGTTAAAGTGCAGGCAGTAAAATAAGTACAATATGTAGCTGAAACAAGCTTTTTAAATCACAGAAACTCTAAATAATTGGCATTTAGGCGGAATTAGCTAAAGGCAGCAAGAAAATGCAGAAAAATTATAATTACTCCAAAGTCTCTCTTTTGTCTCTCTGCTGCTGTAGAACTCTATAGGGCACCAGGCAGGAGCTTGCTGAGCTGTATACAAGCACAAAAACCTAGCAAATGCGGGTTTTATAACAGGGAAATGAAAGAGATAGAAATTAGCCCAAAATGGCCAATAAATTACTAATTTCTGGGTTGAAACCACTCCTCCAGAGACAGATAGACTGCTCAAAGCTCTCCCCTCACAGGTGAACAGAGAAATGTCCTACTATCCAAGTAAGGTATGGGCAAACACAGAAACTTGTAACACAGCCCTGAATTCAGCACCAACCTATAAACTGGACTATACCAGCTTAGAAAGGTGGGAAAATAAGTTTTTTTTTCAGAAAATAAAGCAGATACAATCAAAAAAACACTTTAAATGCACAGAAATTGCTATCACACTTGAGTGTGTAGCTTACAACAGTTAAACAGGTAATTTAAACACAAAAACAACATTGTTAAATTGCAGGCAGTAAAATAAGTACAATATGTAGCTGAAACAAACTTTTGAAATCATAGAAACTCTAAAAAAATGGTGTTTTAGGTAGAATTAGCTAAAGGCAGCAAGAAAATGCAGAAAAATGATACTTAATCACTCCAAAGTTTCTCTTTTGTCTCTCTGCTGCTGTAGAACTCTGCAGGGCACCAGGCAGGAGGTTGCTGAGCTGTATATAAAATATGTAGTTCTACTGAGACACTAAAATGTTCCTATGGGAGATATATATATAGAGATGAGTGATATACAAGTATGGCTTGTCTGAGCTGAGCTTGAGTGATGAAATGCTGTTAGACCTCTCTGCTAGTTAAGGATTGACCATTACAAAAACACCATATTCAAATGTAAGGATGCTCATAAGTGAACTTGCTACCACAGCACCCTGAACAAATGGTCAGTGGTCAACTTTGTAGTTGCATCATCAGACCTTAGGCTATACATTCAGGACACTGTGGTAAACAGAGGTGCTGCACTGTCAAATGATCACCAATTGCCTTGACTGTCAGAGTAGTGACTATGCAGACCTACTGCCCATATGCCTAGGCAATGCTTCTGTGCAGCATGAGGACTACTCCTACCTCCATAAATTTCCTACATATAAAAGGGAGTTTGGGGATATGGACTCTGAATAAATACTATGACCCTGTACAAGACCTTACAGTGCAATCAGTAGAAAAGATGCTGTGGCCAAGAGGTGGTGAATGATTGTTTTGGTAGTAACACTAGGATCTACTGCTGGACACCAAATGCGAGAAACACAGTCAAATAATAGAACTGAACATTTACCCAATACTACTAAGACAACTCCTGGGATTTGATTGATAGATGCTGACAAGCAAGGAAGGCAGCAGCTGTTGTAGTCACCAGAGTGAAAGCCTGGTAGTAGGATGACTTTTGGAAAGCCACAAACAGATTTTGGCAAACCATCATCTTTCCCAGGACCATAACCCTTTTTTCCCTCTCATTTCATATTGCAATTCCTGTTTGTATCATACCAACTTACCTTGCAGAACACCCCATACACTTTTACTGTTGGTCCACTTCAAAATCACTCTCACTCATAACACTTTAAATAGTGGACCTCATATTTATTATATGTATGAGGGATGAGACACTGTTATTGTGTCATTTATTTATTTAGCTATGTATTATCACAGTTATTATCAAATGTGTGCCTGTGGATATAATGCATACTAAATTCCTCTAAGTATAATGCTGATATGTTGACTTGCATGACCTTCACATTTTCCTAAGACATATGCACAACTGTCTGTACACCCAATAACCTTGCAATTGCAATAATTTAATTGAATTTGTCACTGCTTGGCACTGCTTCTCTCCGCTTACCATTGCACAAATGCATTGCTTGAGGTGTGCACTGACGACCAATGCATTTGTGTGATGGTAAGTGGAGCTCAACAGTTTCAGTGTGTGCACTCCAGGAAATGTGATAACTAGAATTCACAGGAAAGCATCAGTCTCCATTGCTCTAGATCCATGGCAGACATGGCAGGCATTTGTGGGGAAGGTGCCAGGTTTAGGGCACAGAAGTTGGGTGTCCAGAAGTCCAGGATTTTTAGTGGACTCCTAGTTAAAAACCACATCCGAAGACTTCTGCAGAAAGACTATTCTGGCCCCCGGTATAAGTCTCAGGCTTGAGATTGATCAGCCCAGGCTGTATCCAGTGCCACTGGTATCCCGCTCACTGGAGAGCAATGTAGACATCATTATAATGACCTACAGAGGAGGAAGAGATATACACTTGACCATTGGATCAAGGAATTTAGGACTGAGGACGTCCCACACATATGTATCATCTACAGAGAGCACTTGTAAGACATAGAAAGCTTAATATAGGCAAGACTGGTATTCATAATGGTCTTCTGTTCTTTTTTCACAGCTGCCAGTGCTCATGAGTGCAGTGTCTGAACCTACAGGGCTAGATTGGCAAGGATGAGGGTACTATTTGGTATGTATGCAGCAGAAGAGTACTGTTATTGTAGCTTTAAAAGTTAAATGTATCTTTTTTGGTATTTTATAGAACTGTATCAAATGGAGCATGCATGTTTCAACTGTAAAAGCAAGTATGCATGCATTAGTCTGTAGCACAAACCAATAGTACAATATTAGACTTTACTCAGAGGTTGTGTGTTCAGATACCACACTTTCCAACTGTACAATACTGTTACTTCTTCAAAAATATTTAAATTAAATTAAAACCGCTATACCAGTGGCACAAATGGCCTGCTGTAAACTGTAATCTGTATAATTGGAGCATGCATATGTGCAGTATATGCACGTCAAGAACTACTTTCTGTAATCTGTAGTCTAGTATGCATCTGCTAGCAGGTGGTAGTCTTAAATGTAAAAGTCAAGATAATAGAGTCAAATAATTGTATTAATGCATTGTTTGTCACATATGAAGGTACTTTTTTTATTTTTATTTTATTTCATATTAGTTAAAAATAATTTTGTCTCTTTTTTTAGTTTACTTTCTTTTATGAATATTTATTTTTTATTTTACTATTATATTGTTTTATTTTATTGTAAACATGTTTCTTATTTTATTTTTATTTTCTTTTTTTAATTTTATGTGTCGTCAAAATGTGTCCATGTCATTAATGTGTACCACATCAGTAAATGCTCTACAGCACAGCGGGGTAGGCTAGTTCAACATGATCTGCCTGCCACCCCTCCACCAGCTCCAAGACCGATGCCCAGCATGTCTGGCAGCCAACCTGGCAGCACTGCCTCTGCTGCCCCAGCAATACCTGCATCCTCAGGTAGTCCTGCCATGGAAGTTGGTCCAGTGGTACACTCCGGGAGTAGGGGTGGAGGTGGTGATTTTATCACCCATACTGGGTTGTCAAGGATGGTATATAGAGATGTGCACCCCTCAGCTGGTGCACGCCTATGCCAGCTGGATAGGCTGCTCTCCCTCATTTTGAGTAGTACTTGGAGGAGAAGGAGACATGAAGCACTCCAGTCAGTGGCAGAGTAAGGAGACAGTGATGACAGTCCAGTGGGTGAGGACTCAATCCTCACTGTCATCCAGCTTAACGACCATGGGTTTGGGATGTTTACACCCTCACCCCAATCATGGTGACCCCCAACATTTTGTGTCCATCACTGTCCCTGTCTCTTGTCTTGTTTGTCTTGTCTGTCTGCAATTGCTTCCTCACCTATCCAACTTACTTGAGCCAGACATACCTATGTCCCTTCCCCAACATTTCTCGCTCTCTGAAATAAAAGAATAAATAGGCCCAGTCCCACAAAAAAAAAAAAAAAAAAAAAAAAAAAAAAACATACATAGCTCTCCATTTCACACATGTCTTCTTGACAGACTTGATTCGGTCCAATTGTCTATACAACATAATTGTGTTGTGGTCACTCCTCTCTCTCTGGAAGTGACAGTCCAAATTCAGTTAATATTTTGCACATATGTTCAGTTTACACTATTAAAGAAATGGATAGCTATGGTTCTTTCCTACCTCCCTCCTGCACATTCCTGTCCTGGCTCCCTTTGTTCTTTCCCCTGCTTGATCCCCATTTCACCACTTTACAATCTACCCCATTTTAACACCTTTAATCTGGTCAAAAAATTGAATCATACACACCACACATTAAGTTCCTGGAGAAGCAATGGATCCTTTCACTTTTTGGGCTCCATGTATGCCGTGGAGGTGCACATCACACACCAATGGTGAGTGGCTGCAAATAGATGTGGTAACCACCACTCAATGTCAATTAACACTGCTACACTATGCCAACACACAACAATGCATCTTGTATAAATAAATTATGTTATAACGTTATCAATCTGTAATAAAAAGTATACTAAAGTATTACGTACACTTGTATTTGAACCCATTACCATCTGGCCCAAAAAGGAATGCATCAATGCATTAACATGTGCTGCCACAGAGCCCGTTAAGCAGCAAGAGTATTTCATAGACTCCATATTAACTGTCAGACCTTAGCAATCTGGCTCAAGTTTGCACATACTTAGCTATGTACAAAAATGTGTATCTCACATGCATATGCACTCTGCTAATCGTCTTGCAAACCCACTGTTCACCGAGCTATGGAAATGTACATATTATGCTGTATTACTGCTGTTTACTGTGCATTCCTGTGTATGACCTGAAATTACATCTTGAAACATTACAAACTGAGAGCCCTATGTAACAATATGTAACATATTTACAATGCATCCATTTGTTGGCACCTCTCCACCCACAAGCACTGCAACCCTGGGGTCTCAGTACTTTTTCCACATGTATGTCAACCACACTACAGAATGTTATATCAAATGTTGTGTTCTATGAAATGCACATCAATCTGGTAACATGCAGAATTACAGCTATTGATCCATACACCTTAAAAGCCTTCTCTGTAAGGCTACGGAAGGAATCAGCATGGACCATATCCACAGGGACATAGGTGACCTGCAACACCCTACCCATTTTGTTTTTATCAGGGGAAGGTCTTGCTTACTGAACCTTGTGGACATATTGGATACTGATCCCAAATAATTGGATGAGAATAACAGGACATACCACCTGTGTTGAGTTATCCTAGGCCTTTAACACTATCCCCCATTCATGCATCATAGTAAAGATCTCCCATGTGGGACTTAAGCCATAGAGTAGTAGATGGATATGAAACTGGCTCACTTACGTAATGCACACTCTCAAAGTTGGGGACTGCAACTCCACCAGTAGACAATTACCATTAGAGTACCACAAGGATCTGTGCTAGGCCCTCAACTGTTTGCAAACTACTTCTCTGAAGCACAGGCAATAGTAGATGGCCTGTGGCTTACCAACTTTGCAGATGACCGGTAACTGGATACAGTAATATAGAGTCCCCCATTGATAGTAACACATTATGGAAGGGGCTGCCACACACATATGATTGGTGACAAACTCGTGGAATGAACCTTAAAGCATACAATGGCTCATTGTCCCCTTTGGCAATGAAGTACTCCTGCTAATTATGATATACATAGCACCCCTCTAAGCTCAAGCACACTGTTGCGACACTTGGGAACACATATTGACAGCAATTTACACTTTCATCACTATGTGTTCATAGTGGTGACACATGGGTCTACTATGGTTGATTGAAAACTCACTTGATTGAAAATGAAATTACTAGGACCACTTCACTGAAAGCTCACTTCACTGAAAACTCACTTGACTGAAACTCATTTCACTGAAATTCATAAATGGCCTTTTCCCCACTGTAGTGCGACCCTGGAGTTAATATATAAAGTAAGGGTGTGTGTGGGGTGCACAGCCCCCCACATTGGGGGGTGTGGGGGCAAAGCCCCCCACATATCTTGGTTATATATTCTTGTTTGGAAACAGTTATTTATTGCACTTGTAAGTATCACTGAGTATAGTTTAAAATGTTTATAATATGTGGGGAGCTCCGCCCCATACCCCCCAATTTGGGGGGCTGTGCCCCCCACACCCCTTACTTTATATACTAACTCCAGGGTTGCACTACAGTGGGGAAAAGGCCATTTATGACTTTCAATGAAATGAGTTTCAAAGAAATTAGTTTTCAGTGAAGTGAGCTTTCAGGGAAGTGGTCCTACTAATTTCAGTTTCAGTCAAGTGAGTTTTCAATCAACTGTAGTAGACCCGTGACACACACATTCTGCATTGTACACATCATACATATGGACATCTCATCCAAAACCAGGGTGGTCATACCTCTGATGTCCTCTACCCTTATCAGACCACTAATTGAGTACAATGGTCCTTTATGTCTGTACCTAACCAGACATCTGCAGCAATTGGAGTAAACACAGGGTTGTGCCTGGGAGACTCCAGGGCCTCCAAACATGACATACATGGAAAGATTGAAAGGCCTGTCACTGTACTCAGTATCTTGCAGGCTGCTGAGTGGTCATCTATGCCTGCCCTATACAGCCATTTCAGACCATGCCCTAGTGGAAATGCTGGACATCTGCAAATCAAATGGGACAAAAATAACTTGGCCCAGGGTTCTCAACCTAACCTTTGACATAAACAGAACATGGGGAGACAGATATATTCTCCAATGACTCACACTCTTCTGTAATAGGCTTCCATGGTATGTTAAACAGTGCTCCTCAATGACCCCATTCAAACGCAACCTTGACTACTGGTTGGGTGATTGTAAAGTCAACTCTGGGGTGGGACCTATGTCCCTCATGGACAGGGTGACTTGGTGCTGCTCACAAAATCACTCTGCTAGCAACAACCATCCAACTATGCTCAATAAGGGTACTTATATTTTTACACAGCTAAGTATCTAAACACTGTAGGGCCATTAGGCTAGTAGCCTTCTATGAACATATGAAGCCATGAGCCTAGGCAGGCCTCCCAAACCTTTGTCTCCCACATGGCCTGCTGATGTCATCTACTATGAGTTCACCTGCACTCTTAGAAAAGTATGACTTGTGTCTTGGCACTTTCATAACATACTGTGTTCTGTAGTTTGTGTACTTAGATAGAGGTTCTATTTTCACTGCAGTTAACTGGGTGTATGTGTGTCTTTGTAAACAGAAGAGCAGAAGTGTGTATCTCACAGTTACTGTTCCAATACCATGGATTGATAGTAGTTTGATTCTTGCAGATGCCTACATATCTGTTTCATGCAGCCCACTCAACATCTTCTCCCCCACATTGTCTGTTGATGTCATCCACTATAAGTTCACCTGCAGTCCTGTAAAAGTCAGAGTAGTACCATGGCACTTTTGTAAAGCACTGTGTTCAGTGGTCTTTGTACTTAGGCAGGAGTTCTGTTCTCACTGCAGTCAAACTGGCATTTGTGTGTGTGTCTCTACACAGAAGAGCAGAAGTGTGCATACCACAGCTACTGCTCCAAAAACATGGACTGACAACATTTTGATTCTTACAGATGCCCACACATGCATTTCATACAGCCCACCCAACATCTTGTCCCCTACATGGCCTGCCGATGTCATCTACTATAAGTTCACATGCAGCCTTGCAAAAGTCAGACTTGTACCATGGTGCTTGCATAAATTACTGTGTTCTGTGGTCTGTGTACTTAGATAAGTAGGGGTTCTGTTCTCATTGCTGTCAACAGTGTGTGTGTGTGTGTTGGGGGCGGTGTATGAGTTCTTGCTAGACATTACAGAGAACATTTTACACCAGCATGTGGAGCACCGTTATATTCTCCTCAATAGTCACTGTTGATGTCATCAACTATAAACTGTTGTCTGATACACCCCAAGTCAGACATTTGCCATGGCACTTGCATAGGTTCATAGGTTCATAGATGTGTACTAGGCTAATGGGCCAGGAACCTTTACAAGCCTATCCCATAGAAGTGCCCTGGCATCATGCCACCCATTGTTAGTTCCCAGTGCCTCTATCAAGTAGAGTAACTGGAGTGATCCACAAGGTGAAATTTCTATTTCCCATCCACTCATCAAGATTTCTCTATGAAGGGGGCCAGTGAGGCGTTCTGCTCGACATGTATGGGAAGTCTATTCCAGAGCATAGGCAGTCTCTGGGTTATGAACCTGTCTCTCCAACATGTTCTGTTGATTGTGGTAATGAGGTTGAGGTCTCTGGAGCTTGTGATGTGGAGCGATTGGGATTTCTTTAGATGTAGCATTTCTAACAGTGTTGGGTCAGACATGGCTTTGTAAGTCAAGCAAAGATCATTGCTTAGTAGATGATATGAGACAGAGATTAGCTGGAGTTTTTTGAGTCTGTCCATGAAGGGCATGTGTTTAAATTCTAGAATCCTCTTTATGAGGTACTTTTGTGGCCTTTCCAGCTGTTGGATGTGTCTAGTGAGGTACATACCAGATGGGGCATTATACTCAATGACTGTTCTAATGAGGGAAGAGTCGAGAGAGATGATGACCTCTTTCTTCCTAGATGCAAAACCCTTGGTAATGAGATTTGCCACACAGGAGGACTTTCTGACCACAGTGGCAATTTGGTAGTCAA
Organism: Protopterus annectens; assembly: GCF_019279795.1. Classification (NCBI taxonomy): domain Eukaryota; kingdom Metazoa; phylum Chordata; order Ceratodontiformes; family Protopteridae; genus Protopterus; species Protopterus annectens. The sequence continues at coordinate 94,647,570 of NC_056726.1, read as the reverse complement.
AGGAGAGGTTGTTGCCAACCTGTGTCCCCAGATCTCTTATAATGCCTTCAGTGTTCAGTGGGCTCCCATCAATGTGGTAATTAATGGGAACTGAGTTTTTCCCAAAGGGGATGACAAACCATTTTTTGGCATTAAGGTTAAGGCCATGGTTTTGACACCAGTCATTGGTCTCAGTGAGGCCTTTCTGTAGGATGTCTGCATCACTTGGGGAGTTAATAATGGCTCCCAGCTTGCAGTCGTCTGTGAACTTGGTCAACCAGAGTCCCTCTGTATTGGCCTAGACTTCTGAGAAGTAGATGCCAAACAGGAGAGGACCCAGGACCAATCCCTGTGGGACTCCACTTGTGACTGGTCAGCAGTCTGACTTGGAGTCTGCTACTTTCACACTGTGGGTTGTATCTGTGAACCAATTTGCAACCCAGCTAGTGATATAGGGGTTGATGCCTAGTTTGATGAGTTTATCAATAATTTCTGAGTGGGGAATGGTATCAAACACCTCAGCCAGATTGAGGTAGGCTGCATGAACTGCCTTGCCCTCATCCACAGCTCTGGTGACTGATTCAAAGAAGTCAACCAGGTTGAGCAGGCATGATCTACCTTTCACAAAGCCAAATTGTGTGGGACCTAGAGTTGGAGATTCTCTATATCCTTGTTAATTAGGTCCATGATGATGTGCTCCATAGCCTTACATATCAGACTTGCCAGTCTAATGGGGTGATAATTCCCAGGGACTGTAGTTGCTCCCCCTTTATGGAGAGGGATGACTGTAGCAGTGCACCTGCACCATTTGGTAGGGACAAAGCCTGAGATGAAGCTGTGATTAAACAGAGCATACAGACATGGTGCCAGTTCATGTAGAACACATCCAGGGATATTGCCGGGTCCCATGGAAGCTGTATTCTTGGCCTTGGACAATGCAGCTTTAACCTGTGCTGCAGTAATGCTGGGTGCCTGGCATTCCTCTGGAATTGTGATTGGTCCTTTAAGGGTGAGAAAGGGGTAAAGTTGGCACTGAATCTGTCAGCCAGTATATTTGCAATATTTGTTGGCACAGTATAGGAGGTACCATTGTGCAGTAACGCAGAGCAAACCTGGGTATTGCTGTGGATATTCTTGATATGACTACAGAATGCTTTGTGGTTGTGTTTAGTGTCTGCCACAATTCTGCCTTCATAGCTAGCTTTAGAGGGTTTGATGAGGGATCTCAACTTTTTCTTGAGGTTAATAAGGGAATTTTTCCAGTCTTGGGACTTCACCTTTTTTCTGCAACAGTTTCTTCCTTCTGTTGTAGAGTTTATTAATGGCAGGGGACCACCAGATTGGCTTCCTTTTTTTTGGAGGAGAGTGTCTTGGTTCTGTTGGGTATGGCTACTTCCATGCATTTATGTACGTGCTCGTACAGTGCATTGGTGTATGATTCATCTGTCATGCATCTATTTTCCATTGACAAGGGTGACATGAAGTTAGCCACCTCTGTTGTTAGGAACCCAAGGTCAGCTTGGGAGAAGTTTTTCATGCTGGTTACCTTTGCAGGGGGTATGGGCAAGATGTGGAGTTCCATGGTGATTAGTTTGTGATCTGATCTAATCAGGGAGGAATTGACTATTGGTGTAGAGCAATAGTTGCCCATGTTAGTAATAACCAGGTCAAGGATGTTGCTTCCTTTAGTGGGAGTAAGAATGAGCTGGTCCAGGGCATTGGAAATGATGAATTCCAGGAGGCATTGGGCCAGTGTATTGGTACATGAGTAGTTTTCAAGTTTATGGAGGGATAGTTGAAGTCTTGGACCCTAATAGTTTCCAGGGTGCTTAAGAATGTGGAGTGAGAGTCTTGAGACATGGCTGGAAACCTATAGCAGACTATGAAAAAACACAAAAAAAGCGAAAGTGGGAATTCTGACACTTACACGAGCCACTTAAAAAACAAACTTTTTATTGTAAGCACTTTCGAAGGGGCAAATACCCCAACCTCTTCAGACAAATTGTACAAAAAATACATCCTATATATATACCTTCAATTAAAACACAATTGAATAATTGCTAAACAGCTTATTCAATTAATATGCTTAAAGACACCATGCCATATTCTTTTATATATAAATCCTCTATTCACTTATAAAACTTTTTAAATACATATTAATATACATAATAAAACTTATTGTGCAAAGATAAAACCCATATTCAATATGAAATATGAATGAATGCTTATTTCAAATCATCTATGAACCAATGCTTAATATCGTATAATGTATATAATTTATACCAAAAATACATATTGTATTGTTTTCATATAAAACATCAGTTTTAAATAATGCCTAATAACCATTCATGTGGCTAACGGTAAAGTACATGAATACTTTATATTCATTTTTTGTAAATCATGTATTTATTTAATGCAGAAAGCTGCAACACTAACTACCAAAAATTTCATCATGAATAACCCCCCCCCCCAAAAAAAAAACATATAAGTTATTAATTCAGGCTTAGCCCTATATGTAATCATGGCTACTAAAAAATAATCATAATACTAATCATCTACGCAGTGCTTTTAATTTAAGAATGCATTTGATTGAGGCATATTCATTCAGCCCTGGAGGAATATGGGCTGTTGTTCTTATTTTCCATAACATTTCTTGCTCTTCTAAGTGAAGCTGCCATGGACCGCCCCTCACATAATTTTTAACTTGTTGTAAAATTATAAATCCAAACCTGTGGTCTTGATATTCTAAAGTGTGTTTTGCTAATACATTAGTATTATCTCCTTTACTTATGGCATATTGGTGCTCATAGATTCTTTGTCTTAATTTTCTTTTGGTTTTTCCTATGTAAAAAGAGGGGCATGTATTACACATGGCAGCATAAACCACACCTTTTGATTCACAGTTGTATCTGTCTTTTAGATAATAATCTTGACCATTAATCCTTACTTTATTCATAACTGTTACATGTTTACATTGCTGGCACATGCCACATTTATTCATACCAGCAACTTTAATATGTTTCTTACTTATTTCCAAAATGCTCTTTAAATTAAAGCCCCTTCTATACGTAAAGTTTGGGTGTAAACCAACAGCCCTACTTAATGTGTGGTCTTCTAAAATTATAGCCCAATTTTTTATAATGATGTCTTTGATTTTTTTAGAATCTATACTATATGTAAACAAGAAATTAAGGCTTAAATGCTTATCTCTACAATGTATATGACTAATAGTTACTCTAATACTTGTATCTCCCTCTTTTATGTCACTAGTTAATAGAGGTTTAAAAAATCCTGAATTCCTTTTAGAGCTTACTTCATGGATAGTGTCTTTAACTAATGCTTCTGGATACCCTCTCTTAAGAAACATAGTTTTCATTATTTCATACTCACTCATAAAATCAGAAACATCCAACACCATCCTTGCAGCCCTTACAAACTGACCTTTCACAACAGCTTTTTTCTGATGATAAGGGTGGCAACTTGTAAAATGTAGAAATGTGTTTGAATGTGTAGGCTTCCTATATATTGTGGATTTGTATCTATTATTGATTCTATCTTTAGTAATTCTTACATCTAGATAATTGATCTCATCCACTCCTATAGTATATGTGAATTCAAGGAAATATGTCATGGCAGTAATACTAGAGACGAAACCAGCTATCTGATCAATGTGTCCTTTCCAGATAAGACACATATCATCTTGATATCTGGTATACCATGCGACATGTTCCTGAAACATACTATTTTTAAATAACAGAGTATGTTCCAAATAAGCCATTACACTATTGGCAAAACTGCCTCAGCATGGGGACCCCATAGCAATTCCTGTATTTTGGAGAAAAAACTGATCCTTGAATATCAAATAATTGTTTGATAATACAATATCTAATACAATTTCAACTAAATTAATGCTTGCATTACTAGCTTTTTTGTATAACATAAAATTTCTAGTCCATTCTATCCCTAAATGCTGAGGGATGACTGTATATAGGTCTTTAATGTTATTGACTAAAACTATGTGGTGTTCATAGTATTCAAGTTTATTAATATTCTCCAGAAATCTCCACGAGTCCCTACAAATCTGTAGTTCCCCCTGTATTAGCGGTTTAAGAATGTTGTCAACATACTTAGCACCAGCATATGTGATGGAACCTCTTCCATCCACGATTGGCCTAAATGGTGGATCCACTATATTTTTATATAATTTAGGAGAGCCAAAAATAGAAGGAATTCTTGGGGCTGGCATTGATAAATATTGATATGTATCAATATCAATGCTGCCCTCCAAGAACAAATCATCCAAGGCTCCCCTAATTCTTTTATATCCTGAATTAACCTCATTTAAACTAACTTGCTTATATGCTCCAGAATGCAAATAATCAAACATTCTTAGTTCGTATTGATATTCATCCATAAACACTAATCCACCTCCCTTATCGGGTTTCATTACTCCAACTTTGCATTGATTAAAAAGATGGATGAATTCAATCTCATTTTTAGATATATTCAAGTGTGTAGCTTGTGTATGCGTCATAGGATCCAAACTTGATCGTAAATCATTTTCACACATTTTTTTCAAACACATTTAAAACACCATACAAAGGGGGATTAAACACACTAGATACTCTAAGTGTGTTCAGCAATGTAGTGTTATTACCCATTGTGTAAGTTAAATTTAACTTACGTACAAAAAGCTTAAGATCTATAATAGTTCTAACTAGGTCAGCCCTTTTATCGGGCACAAAAGACAAACCCTTGGCAAAAAATTCAGTCAAAGGTTGTTCTATTGACAGAACTTTATAATTATATACTTTAAAGTCCCCTTGCAAACTAAGAAGGATTTGTGGTCCTTCTAATGAATGTTCTGTCATCTCCTCCATTGATTCCTCCAGTTTCTCCTCTGCCCCTGGTTCCTGTTGTTGGTCTGGTTGTTGTTTCTCCTGTGGTCCACCCTGTGAAAACACTCATTGTCATCAGCAGTATTAATTGACCCCTCAGATTGTTGTTGAATATCTACTTGACCGTTGCTGTTATTATTATTCCTAATCCGTTCGCTTCGCCTAACCGGTGGGGTTTCAGGTTCATTAGTATCCACAGTGGCATCCATTTGAACACTTCTATTATTATAAATTTCATTCTTCAATTGACCCTGTGAAACCAAAGGGGGAGGGGGGTACGCTTTTTTGTTAGCATATTCTTTCAAGTCTCTGTCCATCTTTCTTTTTTTATTTGCCAACAGTTTGTTTAACGTAGCCTCAATATTAGTGAAAATTCTAATATAATCGTACTTGTATCTGGGGAAATCAGTATCAGCACATATAGAATGTTCTAAAAGTTCTAATTCCCCTTTCAAATTACCAATTTCCACATTGTAAAAATTAATAAGGGAAAGTAAAAACTCAGAGCCTTGCCGATCGAATAAAGTTAACAGTTCTTGATGAAACATTGAATTTTCAATAAGACCTACAGGGTAACGCCACTGGCATAACCCTTTAGGTATAATCTTCCTAGAGATACACTCCTGGAGGTAAGCAACCTCAAGTTGTAGCTTTCTGCACTTAAACTTAGCAGACTATGACCTCAATCGCTGTCTTACCCAATGTTAGTTGTACCTGAAGTATCTCAGATGCGTTATGCTGGGCTACTAGTCTGGAGGTGTGCATATCCTTTATGAATATGGAGACACCACCACCTTTGAAGCTTTGGTTTATATTCTGGAGCTGAAAGGTGTGGAATGAGTTACAGCCCGGTAGCACAGGGGTGCTTTCTACTGCTTTAAACCAGGTCTTTGTTACAGCACAAATGTGGATGTTCTCCATTTTGAAGAGTGCGTCGAGCAAGTGCATCTTGAGATTTAGACTTCTAACATTGAGCAGCATGACCCTCAGATTGCATTTATTTATAGCTGTTACAATGGTAATTCTGTCTTTGAACATTGCCTAAAAAGGCACTATAAGGGTGGCAAGGGCCTTAACTAATATCTGGAAACCCAGGGGTGACAGATGCAGGCCATCTCTGGCAAAGCATTGAGGTCTGTCAATCATGTCATCCCAAACAGACAGATACTGAATCCCCTTAGAATGGCACCAGAAACTTAGCCAATTGTTGAAGTCAATCATTTTCTGCTTGTACTGCAGTATCATTCTGGGTGATGGTAGGATGCTGCTCAGGGCTAGGGTCATACCTGCCAGGGCCACATAATCTGAGAGCTCCTCCATGTCTCTTTTCATGTAGTCCAGGGAGGTGTGTCTTAGGTCATTCATACCCACATGGACAGTGACAGAGTCATACTTGTACTTGTTGTGGAGTGCCCGGAGTGTGTGTGTTATGTGTCGGATTCTGGCACCTGATAGACAGCTCACTGTTACCATCTCCTTATTCAACCTAGTGAGTGGGACATCAGTGTGCCTCACTATCGAGTCATCGATGATAATGTACTGAGTTCTGTAGTCTCTGTTGCTAGATCGGTAGGGGTTCTAGTCACAATGCAGTCAACTGTGTGTTTGTGTGTGTGTGTATGTGTGTGTGTGTGTGTGTGTGTGTGTGTGTGTGTGTGTGTGTGTGTGTGTGTGTGGGTGTGTGTGTGTGTGTGTGTGTGTGTGTGTGTGTGTGTGTGTGTGTGTGTGGTGTGTGAGTGACCTTTTGCTTGATATTATAGGGAGCATTTTACACCACCATGTGAGACACTGTTACATTCTCCTTAACAGACACTGTTGATGTCATCAGCTATAAAGTGTTGTCTGACAGACTCCAAGTCAGACTTAAGCTGTGTCACTTGAATAATGTACTGGGTTCTATAGTCTGTGTACTTAGGGGTTCTATTCTCATTGCTGTCAACTGTGTGTGAGCTGTTGCTTGACATTACAGAGAGCATTTACACCACCATGTGGGACACTGTTATATTCTCCTCAATAGACACTGCCGATGTCATCAGCTATATCACATTTTTGGATATGCAGTACTCCCGCCAGGGCAGGCTTAGAGACTAGCCTGGAGGCAAAAGTCACCTCATCCAATACAGTAAAGATTACAGTGACATGGAATTTAATCTATCCAGAAATATCAGGGCATGATGTGTAGGTAATGTGTTATCTTTCTGAGAAAGCCCCATGGTCTCTCCAGCTGCTGCATTTGTCTGGTGAAGTACATCCAAAAGAGACTATTAGTGTTCTGAGGAAGTTTGTCTACTGTGCTGTTATATGATCCTAAGATCTCAATATGATGGCATGACTTATAATGTGCACAACATATGCTTTCAATACCAGTGTGGACATGTGGTGGTCGAAGTTCAGATTCTTATCTATATGTGTTCCCAGTGCTTGCACCACTTGGCTTCTGCATAGTAGGACTGCTGTCAATGATGTGCTTAACATGGAATTCCACTTTTCAGACAGACAACATAATAAACACACATGTTTCTGCATTTATTTGTAGATCGTGTGCCTTTGTCACCATTCAGTTGTCTGTGTTAGCTCCTCCTGTACTATGTTATCATCATCATGTTCACTGGTGGACTCAGTGATTGCAGTGAAGGGCCAAGTACAGATCCCTGGTGTTTGCCAATGTTGATAGCTCTACTGGTACACCAACATTCACAGTATGTGTTCTATTGGTGAGCCAATTCATTGTATATATATGAGCAATTCTATATACCTACATTATATTTATATTATTGCTGTATTCTGTACTTGTGGTTTTTTAAGGATGAATTATTTCTAATTTTTCATCATAATATATTAGCTTGGTCTCAAAGATTTACCATGGTTTGGATTTTCATGTATTATTCATGGGTATTGGCTTATCAGGGTGCTCATTGGTAAGCCAAACGTATTTATTTGCATGTTTAATTGCATTTATTCATGTCTTTTTTTCCAACACTGAAGAAGGCATATTTTTGCCGAAACCGGTCTGTTATTTATTCTATTAAATAATTTTATTTACTTATATATTGGGCTGATTTCATCTGTTACATTTGCTGGCCAACTGTGTTTGTTTGGTATTTGGTCTGGCCGCGCATCACCTACGGGTATAGCATTTGGTTTCTTCCAATTCATTACTTACCAACTGACTTAAGGGCTACTACCCTGCTGGAAGGGTTTCTCAATGGTACCTACAAGGGGGATTGTGTCAAAACCCTAGGCCAGATCATGATAGGCAGTATGCACTGTCTTGTCTTCAACCAGGCCTAGCACACGGAATCAATGGGCTGTGACATCATCACAGATCACCTATGGCATGACACACCTTCCTGATATGGTTGAATACACACTTCAACACAGCCTACACATGGGCTATGTTCCCATACAAGGGTGTCCATCAACGCGCATACAGCTGAGTTGGTGGGACAGTACCTAATGCATGCATGTATAGAGATGTCCTGACTCTCCTCGACTGTAAGGTAGACCAAGATGTCATCATGGTCCTCTTCTACATGCACAATAGTAATATTCTGGCTGTGTGCAGCAGAGCTGTGAGTTGTTAATGCTAAATGATGTCTGTTACATCTGATAGATGTCCTCAAAGAGGTCATCGAGGACATGCATGATGACAACAGTATCATCTTATGGAACTTGACCAGGTCAAGGCATTTGACAAAAGTCCGCACTGAGGTATTCAATCAACACTGTCATATGTGGCCATAAATGGCGATATCACTAAATGGGTATACCAGTGTAACACATATGTGGCATTTCACTATGTTGAAATGTGTGATGTGACCTATATCTCAGGTCCAGTGATCAGGTCTGTGCATCAGGGCTGTCTGCTAGGCTCTTTCCTGCCCATTAGTTAAGTGATAACATGCACATGCTGTGTCCATATCTGCCTAAAGGACTACAGATTGTAGACAATCATTGATTCCAACTGTGATAGTATAATGCAGACAGTATCAACACATAACAAAAACTGCTGCCACAGCCATGACAACTACATTGAAAGACACATGGGGGATTTGTTGATTCAGGAAACAAACATACCATCCAAGTATAATGTGGACATCACACCCTATAAACAGATCAATAGGTATGTGACCCATGTCCTGGGGTAGATGGTAAGTGGTACATCCACCAGCATGTGGTCATTGTGCTGACTACTCCTTGAATGTAACACAAATGTTAGGTATGTGAAGGACATGAATATCAGAGGCCATAATACCTTCATGGCTCCCAGCCTTCATCACACCAATAACTGTGTACACTGCACCCTTCTTCATGTACCTTCCTATACATCTTCCAGTGATGTGTAACTGAAGTGTACTATCTTTGTCACTGCGCGCTGTCACCCAGCTTATTAGCCATACCTAGGTATTCTTTCTGTGAAATATACATGACTGTCTGATGGTGTGGAACACCAATCAAGTTGTTACACCGGATGCCTGTGTGCTACCTGTTCTGCTTGTGGCACACATTACATACATAGGTGCTTGACAACATTAATGGCATGTATATCATTCGTGACAGTGTGGGTTATATATATATATATATATATATATATATATATATATATATATATATATATATATATATATATATATATATATATATATATATATATATATATATATCTGTGTGTGTGTGTGTGTGTGTGTGTGTGTATGTGTGTGTGTGTTTCATGTACACAAGGCAACCAGCCTGTATTGCCATACTGTCACATACAGGTATAGCAGTGTCCCTCTTAACATTTCTAGCAGATGTTATAGTGCCAGACAGTGTGCATGGGTACCCTCCTAGAGTGTGTATGTATCATAATAATTGTTCAAATGTGTGTGTAGACTCATCTCTTATCACTCTACTTTACATATGTTATGTCAGAGGCATGGGATTACTGGTGGTATTATTTTGATATTGTCCATGATTGTGGTTGGTTCTTGTAATGTTTTCCATTAGCCTTTAGCTGTAGACACCTTGCAGGAGACCTCCACTGAGAATACAGTCATAGTCAGGGATATCAGTTTGCACAGCTTCACAGTATGCACCCTACCCTAACTGTATGTGAGATCCCTGATAACTGTCCTCTGCATTATTCATGTAAGGAAGTTTATCTCACACAGACATCCTCCCCATTGTTATGTCACTTTGTGTTACAGTCACCTAAAACACATTTCCACTGTACAGTCCATACTGTACCATATGGATATGTTATTGATGTTGCTGCTACAAGCATCTTCCATTGACATGCCGTCTTGTGCTGTACATGAGGGAGTTTCACCTGTCTTCCTTCCCTGTGTTCATTCCTACAATTCATCTGTGTGTCCCTATTCAATACACATGCTTCCCCTGAGTGATCATTTTACATGGCAGTCCATGTCCTACTACAGATCATTAACACAGCTTCAGCACAGAATGTCAAGAATCGGATATCACAGTACTCTGCTCTGTAGGTACACTGTCCTGTACTGTGTTTGGACCATATACTTTGCATTCATACCTCTCAACTGTCAAAATATTATCAGGATGCCCAGCTGTTTTCCATATCAAATGTATGACTTTCTGCCATATCACTGGGATGATCTTTGGACTGATGTGAGTCAATATTACGTACATTTGAGTGCATACCTCCCAACTGTCCTGATTTGTGCAAAATGTCTAGTTTTTGTCTCATATTCGTGATCTTTCTCCATAAAATTTTTGTTTTATGGTAAATCATTGATATGTCATTGTGGAGTGAAGTCAGAAGCTGATGATAGACATTTGAGTTTCAAACTTCATGCTCTTCAGAGAGCTCATGCCACTGTACAACCTATTATTCTATCCACTTACTAAGTTTGAAGAGCAATAGTAAAAATGTGTCCCTATTTTTGGGCCTTTGTCTCCCATTATTTATGGCTTTATCCAGATTTCTTGCTCTAAGAGGTTGAGAGAGTTTTATTCTAACACATTTCTTTGCAACATCTATGTCAAATATGTCCTTATTTCTGATTATTTGTCCCCATATTATGTTGGCCTTTGTGCAGATATAAAACCAGCCGATCACTGTAACTTCAAGCTCAAACAGAACTGCAAGTGGAGCAACAGGAATAATCCACAAATAGTGTAGTCACTAGAAACCACTGTTTAATCCACAACACGAAGACGAAAATTTCCACACAGAGTACAGATAGTGATACTTCAGAAACATACAGGTTAAGCGCTTTCATCTGTCCATACCAGACTTCCTCAGAACCTTTGATTATAATATTTAACTAGCATTTTTTCATTTGGCGCCAAAAAATCAATTAATCAATTCATTCTGTAAAATAGCTAAAATAGCTGAAATACAAAATACTAGAATTGTATATTAAAATGCTACATTCAATAAATATATATATAAATCTCAATACACATACATATAATGTTAGAATAAAATATATACCAAAATATACTGTAATATATGTATAACATTAAAAATTAAATATAATAAAATTTGATATAATAAAATTTAATGCAATAAAATAATTAAATAATTAAACTTACATCTAGATGTTACTAAACTGTTTGAAATACAATATATTGTGTGTCATGTTTGTGTACAGGATACATATACTAGGGAAGAGTAAACTACTAAATATACACCCTGAACTTCATAGAATAAATAAGAGAAATGAATGAAATATGAAGAGCCCTTACTTCTAAAAACTATGTACTATATATCATAAAATAAGAGAATTCATTTTATTAAATTAGGATGACCCCAGGATAAGGAAAGGCTTCAAGCTAATATACTCATTAAGTTCTGGATACGTTGTGGCATCATAACAAATTTGCCACTTACTTTCCATAGATCCTAAACGTGCCTTCCAATTACCTCTACCAACTGACCTATCTACTTGGTCTAATATGGCAAACTTAAACTTGTGTTCTATACCTTTCTCTTTAACATGTTTACTGAGTGCATTCTTATCATCTCCTTTCCTCATTTTGTATACATGTTCATATATCCGTGTTTTTAACTTTCTCTCAGTTTTACCTATATAATATGCTGTGCATGTAGCTAAATAGACAACTCCCTGACTATTACAATTACCTGATCTAAATTTACATTTACTCTTCATAATGTTGTCTAATTTAACACTTCTATCTTCATTGATGTATTGACACTGTCCACATGTTCCACATCTTTTTGTACCCGTCTTTATATTTTCTTTATTATTCCTATATTCACTACTTTCCACTATTTTCTTAATATTATTCCCTGTTTTAAATGCTATAATAGGGTCATTCCCTACTATTGGTCCTGTACCCTCCATGTTTGATAATAGTGTCCAATGCCTGCGTAAGATCTCCTTGACTATATTTGTATGTGTGTTGTAAATAATAACACAAACTCGTCTATCTGGTGGTTTATTCATCGTCTTGTAGGGCCCTTCTTTTCCTAATAATGGACAAAACTTAATACCCCATTGTAGTTTGACATATCCCACCACATCTGCAAGCATAGTTATGGGGTAACCTCTTTCCATGAACAATTTGTATATATAGTCTAATTCTTGTGTCATGAGTTCTCTGGTAGAGGACATGCGGGCAGCTCTGACACATTGCCCTTTAACTACGTTTTTAAATATGTGAGGTGGGTGGCAACTCCCAAAATGGATATAATCATTAGAAAAAGTTGGTTTTCTGTACAGTTTTGAAACGAAACCAACCCCACTATTGCTGATATATGTATCCAAATACGCTATACCTTTATCATCAACTTTATGGGTGAAACTCAGAAATTCTGTGGTGCTGTTAATATACTTGATAAAGTCTGGGATAATTTCCTTTTTCCCTTTCCATATTATAAATAGATCATCCAAAAAACGTGTATATAACGACATATACTTGTAATATTCAGTTGGAAATATAAAAAGGTCCTCCCATTCTAACATCACCAAGTTAGCAAATATGGGTGCACAAGATGCACCCATAGCTACACCTCTAGTCTGTCTGAACACTTCACCCTGAAACTCTATATAATTATGATCCAATATGAGTCCCATCATGTCCAAAATAAGATTGCTTTTCTCCCAAGTTAAACCAGAGAACTTCCTCATGCTGTTACAAAAATATTCCAACCCTATGTTCGTGGGTATACAAGAAAATAGATCTTTTACATCTACGGTAATGAATGTAATATCCTCGCCCCACACTTCCGGGGTTAATTTACTGAGAAAATCCCAGGAGTCCTTAATTAAATGTGGAACATTTGCATATACATGTTTGGTCCAATGGTCAATTGTGACCCCCATATTGAATGTTTTGGATTTTGATCCCGATATTATCGGTCTAAACGGAGGGTTTTTTCAAACATTTATGAATTTTAGGAATACCCACAATATGGGCCATCACTGGGCACTCGTTCCTTATAAAGTTATAGAGCTCATCATTAATTCTATTGTCTAGGAGGTATTCCTCAATAGCTAAATCTATACGCCTGTATCCAATATTAATCTGATTAAGGGAGACTTCCTCATAATTACCTGAGTTAAACAAAATATCATGGATCACACTATAATATTCAACCTTGTCAAATAGTATAATCCTGCCCCCCTTATCAGGTTTCATAATCCTAATCTCTTTGTTAAAAATGATGCCATCTAATATTTTCCGTTCATCCTTCGTTAAATTATCACTGAACATGCCGTAAAAATCAGCCTGCTTCCTGATATTTTTATATAATTCATATACTTCCCTACACACCACTTGTTCATATACTGCTACTTGTGGATTTGGTGGTGGGATATATGAACTTTTCTTTACAAGCCTCTGCTCATTTACCTTAGGCCCTTCATTTTGGTCCTTAAAAAATAACGCCAAATTCAATCTACGACAGTATAATTTTATCTCTTTAATAGTGTCAAATAAATTGAAACAAACAGTTGGAATATATTTCATTCCTTTACTAAAAAGGGTGAAGAAATCTTGTGTGGTCTCAACATTAGTATAATTGTATACCTTAAATCCACTATAGTTATGTATCATAGGTCTGCCACTGCTATTAGTTTCAACACTCTGGACATCTATAATAGATAATACTTTATCTATATCCAGTTCTAATCTCTCCGTAGTACCCACTTCCTTCACCACATCCTTGTCAATAATTGACTGACTACTGCTACTTGTATTTAATACCTTTTCTGATATTTCTTTGGGGCAGGGTAGAATCTCCCCCCTTGAAAATTTGTATCATCATCCTGTCTATTATATTTGCTTCTCCCTATATTTTGTTCCTGATTAAAAGCATTAATACCTTCTCTATAACGTTGCGGCCAAATATATACCCTCCCTATCCTGTACTGTTCGGTGTCCCTTTCTATCTTATGCATCTTCCTATTGTATACACTTTTAATCCTATTACTTGCTGTCTGAAACTGTTTATAATACAAATCATGCCACTGTTCGAACTCGTTATCTTGAGTAATTTCATTATTCAAAACCTCTAGCTCGTTCAATAATGTCGCTATCTTTTCATCATTATACTTCATTATCATCTTCATGTACATATAACCAAACGTGTCAAACAAATTATTAAATTCCTGTACAACAGTATTGTTATAATCAATGCCTAAGGGGAGTTTAAAAAAAATGAAGCCCCTTAGGCACAATATGTTCATTCATACATTTCTCTAAGTATGCATTGTCCAGCTTAGTACATTTTAAATGAATCAACTTTTTTCCTAAAAGAAAAATCTTAGTTTTCAAACTGCCCGATGATATGCTAGAGACATGCCTGCCTTGTGTTTGTTTAAAATCACCATTAATGGAAAATTCAAAGTCATCGACTAAAAAATCATTAATAGCATTGCCCAATTTACTACCCATTTCCTTGTTGTTGTTCTTAGATGATGTTCCATACTTTAAACTTAATTTATTACCAATTTTGGGACTAGATATAGTGTCTTTATTAACAGTACCTTTCTTGTGCTTATTGTCCACTCCTTTGCTGGTAACATTAGAATATGTTCTAATGTTCTCCCATTGCTTTGGACGCGCCCCTAATCTCTGATTCTCCTCAGTTTGATGAAACAGGCTGAAATCAAATGTGAATTCAGCCTCAGGTAAAACATTGTCTAGAGTTTCCTTTATATCCAAGTTAGGGACAGGCGTAGGTGTTGTTCGACCTTCCACTTGGCCGTTTGGTATGTCCCCCTGACTGTTGAGCACAATCCGCTCCGCTAAGTATGGTGGTGTATCTTCGGTGCCTTCAGGGTTTTGAGAGGATCCCATACGATTACCCGCTTGTACCGTTTCAGTTAGTTTTCCGATGAGATCCAAAAGTTTATTCACGTCAGTTTGAAGTGTAGTTACTTCCGCTCTCAACGTCACGAACTCCGCTCTGCTCAATGGAGCTTCCAAAGGTACTGTGTCGGCCATGAAGCAACACAGAAAAAACAAAAGTGGTCAAAACACTCAAAAAATAAAACCAGCCGATCACTATAACTTCAAGCTCGAATCAAAGGTTCTGAGGAAGTCTGGTATGGACAGATGAAAGCACTTAACCTGTATGTTTCTGAAGTATCACTATCTGTACTCTGTGTGGAAATTTTCGTCTTCGTGTTGTGGATTAAACAGTGGTTTCTAGTGACTACACTATTTGTGGATTATTCCTGTTGCTCCACTTGCCGTTCTGTTCGAGCTTGAAGTTACAGTGATCGGCTGGTTTTATTTTTGGGTGTTTTGACCACTTTTGTTTTTTCTGTGTTGCTTCATGGCCGACACAGTACCTTTGGAAGCTCCATTGAGCAGAGCGGAGTTCGTGACGTTGACAGCGGAAGTTACTACACTTCAAACCGACGTGAATAAACTTTTGGATCTCGTCGGAAAACTAACTGAAACGGTGCAAGCGGGTAATCATATGGGATCCTCCCAAAACCCTGAAGGCACCGAAGATACACCACCATACTTAGTGGAGCGGATTGTGCTCAACAGTCAGGGGGACATACCAAACGGCCAAGTGGAAGGTCGAACAACACCTACGCCTGTCCCTAACTTGGATATAAAGGAAACTCTAGACAATGTTTTACCTGAGGCTGAATTCACGTTTGATTTCAGCCTGTTTCATCAAACTGAGGAGAATCAGAGATTAGGGGCGCGTCCAAAGCAACGGGAGAACATTAGAACATATTCTAATGTTACCAGCAAAGGAGTGGACAATAAGCACAAGAAAGGTACTGTTAATAAAGACACTATATCTAGTCCCAAAATTGGTAATAAATTAAGTTTAAAGTATGGAACATCATCTAAGAACAACAACAAGGAAATGGGTAGTAAATTGGGCAATGCTATTAATGATTTTTTAGTCGATGACTTTGAATTTTCCATTAATGGTGATTTTAAACAAACACAAGGCAGGCATGTCTCTAGCATATCATCGGGCAGTTTGAAAACTAAGATTTTTCTTTTAGGAAAAAAGTTGATTCATTTAAAATGTACTAAGCTGGACAATGCATACTTAGAGAAATGTATGAATGAACATATTGTGCCTAAGGGGCTTCGTTTGTTTTAAACTCCCCTTAGGCATTGATTATAACAATACTGTTGTACAGGAATTTAATAATTTGTTTGACACGTTTGGTTATATGTACATGAAGATGATAATGAAGTATAATGATGAAAAGATAACGACATTATTGAACGAGCTAGAGGTTTTGAATGATGAAATTACTCAAGATAACGAGTTCAAACAGTGGCATGATTTGTATTATAAACAGTTTCAGACAGCAAGTAATAGGATTAAAAGTGTATACAATAGGAAGATGCATAAGATAGAAAGGGACACCGAACAGTACAGGATAGGGAGGGTATATATTTGGCCGCAACGTTATAGAGAAGGTATTAATGCTTTTAATCAGGAACAAAATATAGGGAGAAGCAAATATAATAGACAGGATGATGATACAAATTTTCAAGGGGGGAGATTCTACCCTGCCCCAAAGAAATATCAGAAAAGGTATTAAATACAAGTAGCAGTAGTCAGTCAATTATTGACAAGGATGTGGTGAAGGAAGTGGGTACTATGGAGAGATTAGAACTGGATATAGATAAAGTATTATCTATTATAGATGTCCAGAGTGTTGAAACTAATAGCAGTGGCAGACCTATGATACATAACTATAGTGGATTTAAGGTATACAATTATACTAATGTTGAGACCACACAAGATTTCTTCACCCTTTTTAGTAAAGGAATGAAATATATTCCAACTGTTTGTTTCAATTTATTTGACACTATTAAAGAGATAAAATTATACTGTCGTAGATTGAATTTGGTGTTATTTTTTAAGGACCAAAATGAAGGGCCTAAGGTAAATGAGCAGAGGCGTGTAAAGAAAAGTTCATATATCCCACCACCAAATCCACAAGTAGCAGTATATGAACAAGTGGTGTGTAGGGAAGTATATGAATTATATAAAAATATCAGGAAGCAGGCTGATTTTTATGGCATGTTCAGTGATAATTTAACGAAGGATGAACGGAAAATATTAGATGGCATCATTTTTAACAAAGAGATTAGGATTATGAAACCTGATAAGGGGGGCGGGATTATACTATTTGACAAGATTGAATATTATAGTGTGATCCATGATATTTTGTTTAACTCAGGTAATTATGAGGAAGTCTCCCTTAATCAGATTAATATTGGATACAGGTGTATAGATTTAGCTATTGAGGAATACCTCCTAGACAATAGAATTAATGATGAGCTCTATAACTTTATAAGGAACGAGTACCCCATGATGGCCCATATTGTGGGTATTCCTAAAATTCATAAATGTTTGGAAAACCCTCCGTTTAGACCGATAATATTGGGATCAAAATCCAAAACATTCAATTTGGGGGTCACAATTGACCATTGGACCAAACATGTATATGCAAATGTTCCACATTTAATTAAGAACTCCTGGGATTTTCTCAGTAAATTAACCCGGGAAGTGTGGGGCGAGGATATTACATTCATTACCGTAGATGTAAAAGATCTATTTTCTTGTATACCCACGAACATAGGGTTGGAATATTTTTGTAACAGCATGAGGAAGTTCTCTGGTTTAACTTGGGAGAAAATCAATCTTATTTTGGACATGATGGGACTCATATTGGATCATAATTATACAGAGTTTCAGGGTGAAGTGTTCAGACAGACTAGAGGTGTAGCTATGGGTGCATCTTGTGCACCCATATTTGCTAACTTGGTGATGTTAGAATGGGAGGACCTTTTTATATTTCCAAGTGAATATTACAAGTATATGTCATTATATACACATTTTTGGATGATCTATCTATAATATGGAAAGGGAAAAAGGAAATTATCCCAGACTTTATCAAGTATATTAACAGCACCACGGAATTTCTGAGTTTCACCCATAAAGTTGATGATAAAGGTATAGCGTATTTGGATACATATATCAGCAATAGTGGGGCTAGTTTTGTTTCAAAACTGTACAGAAAACCAACTTTTTCTAATGATTATATCCATTTTGGGAGTTGCCGCCCTCCTCACATATTTAAAAACGTAGTTAAAGGGCAATGTGTCAGAGCTACCCGCATGTCCTCTACCAGAGAACTCATGACACAAGAATTAGACTATATATACAAATTGTTCATGGAAAGAGGTTACCCCATAACTATGCTTGCAGATGTGGTGGAATATGTCAAACTACAATGGGGTATTAAGTTTTGTCCATTATTAGGAAAAGAAGGGCCCTACAAGACGATGAATAAACCACCAGATAGATGAGTTTGTGTTATTATGTACAACACACATACAAATATAGTCAAGGAGATCTTACGCAGGCATTGGACACTATTATCAAACATGGAGGGTACAGGACCAATAGTAGGGAATGACCCTATTATAGTATTTAAAACAGGAAATAATATTAAGAAAATAGTAGAAAGTAGTGAATATAGGAATAATAAAGAAAATATAAAGACGGGTACAAAAAGATGTGGAACATGTGGACAGTGTCAATACATCAATGAAGATAGAAGTGTTAAATTAGACAACATTATGAAAAGTAAATGTAAATTTAGATCAGGTAATTGTAATAGTCAGGGAGTTGTCTATTTAGCTACATGTACGCACTGCACAGCATATTATATAGGTAAACTGAGAGAAAGTTAAAAACACGGATATATGAACATGTATACAAAATGAGGAAAGGAGATGATAAGAACGCACTCAGTAAACATGTTAAAGAAAAAGGTATAGAACACAAGTTTAAGTTTGCCATATTAGACCAAGTAGATAGGTCAGTTGGTAGAGGTAATTGGAAGGCACGTTTAGGATCTATGGAAAGTAAGTGGCAAATTTGTTATGATGCCACAACGTATCCAGGACTTAATGAGTATATTAGCTTGAAGCCTTTTCTTATCCTGGGGTCATCCTAATTTAATAAAATTAATTATCTTATTTTATGATATATAGTACATAGTTTTTAGAAGTAAGGGCTCTTCATATTTCATTCATTTCTCTTATTTATTCTATGAAGTTCAGGGTGTATATTTAGTAGTTTACTCTTCCCTAGTATATGTATCCTGTACACAAACATGACACACAATATATTGTATTTCAAATAGTTTAGTAACATCTAGATGTAAGTTTAATTATTTAATTATTTTATTGTATTAAATTTTATTATATCAAATTTTATTATATTAAATTTTTAATGTTATACATATATTACAGTATATTTTGGTATATATTTTATTCTAACATTATATGTATGTGTATTGAGATTTATATATATATTTATTGAATGTAGCATTTTAATATACAATTCTAGTTTTTTGTATTTCAGCTATTTTAGCTATTTTACAGAATGAATTGATTAATTGATTTTTTGGCGCCAAATGAAGGTATAAAATGCTAGTTAATTATTATAATCAAAGGTTCTGAGGAAGTCTGGTATGGACAGATGAAAGCGCTTAACCTGTATGTTTCTGAAGTATCACTATCTGTACTCTGTGTGGAAATTTTCGTCTTCGTGTTGTGGATTAAACAGTGGTTTCTAGTGACTACACTATTTGTGGATTATTCCTGTTGCTCCACTTGCAGTTCTGTTCGAGCTTGAAGTTACAGTGATCGGCTGGTTTTATTTTTGGGTGTTTTGACCACTTTTGTTTTTTTCTTTGTGCAGATATGTTGCACTAATAGATTCACAGCTATCTGTGAAGTCCTGGTGATCATTGTGGCATTCTATGCAAATACCTGGACTGTAGGTGGTCTGCTTTACACAGAATTGATATTCGCGTTCACTTACACAGTTTCCTTTTGCCAGTCATGAAACCTGGCTTAGATGGGCCATACATAATTAATATGCATTGTATGCTACCACTCACCACTAATCATTGACGAACCATAAGTTCCATGTAGGCTGCATGGAGCCTACATGGAGTTTATTGAATCCCAAGGACTGGGTTACTTTTTTACTTGCATAATATGCCTTCTTGTAATCAGAATTGTTAAAGATCGACTACAAATTTCATTTAACATCCTAGAAACATGGCTGCATAATAAATGGCTTCTAAATGTCAACAAAACCAGTGCAATGTCTCCATCAAATCTATGACTGCGGTTCTTCCAGCACCAGATGTTTTGTTCTTAGCGTGTGCTGTTTATTTTGATTTGAAGTACATTTACCCTTTTTGTGAGTTGTTAATATTTATAACTGCATATTATAATTATACATTTTTGTGTAATGTATCTAACAACTATAAATATTTCTGCAGCTTTACAATTTAGACTTATGTATTATGATGTTTTTCCAGTATTACAAAAGCATATTTAATGCAAGGTATGGCTTACAATGTAAATCTGATATAATGTCCTTTCTTGAAGCCAGCAGAGGAGCACAGTACTGGTGCAGCCTGTCAATTATTCACATAACTCTGAAAATATGATGATATTTAATATGCATTTTTGCATAATTAGTCAACAAACAGCTGCAAATATCTCTGCAACTGTGCAAGTGAGACCTCAAGCAGTAGGGAAAAGTTTATCCAGCATTCTGCAAGCTTGAATTCTGTGCAATGAAATATCCTATGAATTGTTTGCAGTTGAAGTTCTTAATGTAACTATAATGCTGCAGAGCCAGCAGATGAGATTACAAGTTCCAGCTGAAATGTATTTGTGTCAACAGATAGATAATGATTTGCCTTGATAGTTACAGGTCTTATAGAAAAGAATGCTTAAGCAATCAATGTAACAGAAACCAGTAAACATAATTATGCATCAAATGATGTGTAAAGTACTTTTTAATATACGTAAAATGTATTCTACTAGTATTATAATTAACTGGATGTACTATGCTTGCTATATAATTTATTCCCAAATGAGCCCAGTTTGTGACTGAAAAGGATCTTGAGACCAGTTCACAAAAGTAAATACATAAATGAAATAAATAAATAAATATATGAATAAATAAATCAGTGAATAAAATAAATACATTTATAATGTTCATTGACACATATCAGAAAAGCCTGAATGGATAGGCTTATGTTTTTTTCTGTCACTAGAGCACTGTTCTTCCAGTTGATCAGATACATCACCCCCATTCATATGCTTGTTATACTGCAACACAACAGAAGGGTGTGTGATGTGTCTGGTGATACTGTTGTGTAATGTGTCTGTTGATGCTGTGTGTAATGTGTCTGTTGATGCTGTTGTGTAATGTGTCTGGTGATGTTGTGTCTTTTGGCTTTTCCTGGTTATGGGTCGCCACAGTGGAACTCCGGTCCGCTAATGATTGGTAGTTGATTTTTATGTGCCGAGTTACCAGCCCCAATGCACAACCTTCAACGAAGGTACGCCCATTCACGCATGTCTCCACGCAGAAGATGCTCTAGCTGAGAATCGAACCGGACAGCGTCTTATTGTGAGGCGACAATGCTACCGCAGCACCACCAGTGACGCTGTCGTGTAATGTGTCTTGTGATGCTGCCTCACTGTTTCCTCCTCAGAAAAGATGATATTTTCAATGGTATTATGGCTGGTAGAAAACAATGAGTAGTATTTTTTATTTATTTATATGACATTTGTTAACCGGGTTGGTTCAACTGAGCCAATGCTCATTTTCAGTGGGGAACCAAGGAGAAAAGCTCCAAACAATATACAAACATGCAAAAAAATTATAGACAGATATACAGTGGTCAAAATCTATAATCACATAACATAAGAAGTAGTTCACTGCACAATGATCAATAACTGAGTATTACATCCATTCCAAGGTATACAGTGTATAATAGGTAAAACAATGAAACTGCATTTCAGTGAGAATAAGACAAAAAGAGTTGATAGTTGTAGTAGAGTAAGGGGTGAGTGTAGTATAAGGTGGGTAAGTGAGGTATTTGTCATATGGGGGCTTGGCATGGGAAGGACCAAGTCTTTTGAAGATAGTGTTTTAACTCTCTTTTAAACTGGTGTTTTTGGGAAATATTTCTTATATTGAGGGGGAGTGTGCTCCAGATGTGAGTTACTGAGTACTTGTACATGGACTTTCCAATGTTTTGTTTTTTGGGCTTGTATATATCAAGAAGCTGTTTGTCAGTTGTGTGAAGGTGTCGGGGATGTGTAGTAAGATATTCATTTGGAGATGGAGGAGCAGGAAGTGGGATTGTAGAGAATAGAGTGTGTGACATGCAGTTGAGGAATCAGTAGCTGATGTGAGAATTCAGGCCATAGTAGTGTCTTGAGGGCACGGCAGTGTTGAGAGTTGTGAGGAGAGTTAGTGCGAAATTTGGCTATATTATTGCATGTTTGCTCAAGTTTAGACAAAAGAGTAGATTAGATATTAGTAAGGATAGTGGCAGAGTACAGTAGGCAAGGTAAGAGAAGTGACTGAGAGAGAGAGACAGTCTGGAGGTGGGTGTAAGGAATTTTCAATTCCTGTAAAGTAGTCCGAGTTTCTGGTGTTTTTTTTTATACATTGTTGGATGTGTAGGTTGAATTTTAGTTCATTGTCAATAATGGCACCAAGTAGCTTTGTATGAGGTAAAGCTTTAATGATGGTATTGTTGAGGGGTGATGGCAAAGGAGGATTTGTGTTGAGCCAGTGTTCTGGGAAAGAAGAGAAGGATTTTTTTTTTTTTTAGGATTTAGTACTAGTTGATTTTCTGAGAGCCATGTTTTGACAGATGAGAAGGTGTCTTGAGTTAGTGCTACCAGATTAGGAATACTGTGGGCGGTGTTGAATCATCGGCATACTGTAATAACACTGAGAGCTTGCAAGCAGAATGTAGTTAGTTTGTGAAAATATTGAACAAGACAGGGCCCAGGGTTGAACCTTGAGGAACCCCTGTGTTGGCTGGAAGGAAGCGGGAGAAAGTTTGCAAGCGAACAGATTTTTGCCTATTGGAGAGGTAGCTGGAAAACCACTTTATGGAAGAGCTAGAAAGATTGAGGTCTGAGAGTTTAGTAAAGAACTTAGAATGAGAGACAGTATCAAAGGCCTTAGAGAGATCAAAGTAAAGAGAGGCAATCAGCAAGTTGTTGTCATGGGCCTCAGCTACTGTTTGAAAGAAAGAAAGAAGTGCAGTGGAAGTACTGTGGTGGGGCCTAAAGCCATGTTGGGTGGAAGTAAGCAGGTTGTTCTCAAGCAGGTGTTTAAGTAACTGGGTATGTATGCACTTCAAGAATTTTGGAGATAGGGGAGAAGATGTCTGTGGGTCTATAATTAGAAGGATCAGTAAAGTTTTCACCCTTGTGTAGTGGAATTGTAAAGAAAGATTTCTATATATCAGGGACACAGCCTTCTTTAGTGGAGCAATTTATTAGTAAAGAGACAGGGTAGGCAACAGATTCTGCAGCAACTTTAAGCAAGTAGGAAGGTAATTTATCAGCAGAGGGGGAGCAAGGTTTGAGGCTGGTCAAGAGAGATGTGATGCAGGTGGTGGGAACTGGTTTAAATGAGAAGGTATTGGAAGGATTTTGTTGACGGATGAAGGAGGGGTAGAGGAGGTGTTATTTTGAGTTAGGTTTTGGATTGTTTTAATGAAATAGTTGTTTAGGAGAGTGGCTGGTTTAGTGACAGAGTTATGTGGAAAGGAGTTGGGCGTGGTAGTGTTGCCAGGACAAAGAAGTTTATTAATAGTTGTTCAGAATTTTTTTCGATTTTTATGTGGATTAGATTGGAAGGAGCAGAATGGATTTTTCTTATCATTGTTAACTAGTTTTTTTGAGAGGTTTTTGAGCTCTGTGCATGTTTGGAGTAGAGGATGGGATTTGTTTTTCCCCAAGTTTTCCAGACACTGTCTTTCTTATGCACAGTAGATCCGGTGTGTTTTGTGAGCCAAGGAGTGAAGTTAGATTTGATTCTGATTTTTTTGGTAGGCACTAGTGAATTAAGTATGTCTAGAAATATCTGACTGAAAGATGTAACAGCCTCATTGAGGGGGAAGTGGAGAAGGAAGGACCAGTTTATGCTGGACAATTTAGAGCTAAAGGCATCTGGACTGAAGTCAGTGAGTTTGCGACAGCCTCTACAGAGGTGGTCTTTAGGTGGGTGTTGGCAGTATCTGTAGATATAGGTGGGGGAATGGTCACTCAAAGAGTTTGGAAGTGTCCCAGGTTTATGGTAAAGGTTGGGCTCTGAGGTGAGGATCCAGTCGGATCAGTAGGCTTGTTTTTCCACACTGTCAGCTTTGTGGCTGAACTGCTTTTCCTCAATTTACCTTGGGCATTGTATCCATACCCACTTCCCAAATCCAGTTGCCATGAATAATCTGCACAGTATCACAGCAGTACACTTCCATCTACTGTATTATCTCTGCGAGGCTGAAGAAGGTACAGAAAATGTGATTACAAATGTGATATATTTCAGCACAACTTGCTGATGACATCCTTTATTTGTCAAACATGTTGTTTGAGTCCCACTTCATTGGTGCTACAGTTCCTTTTAGTGTAACAAGGAATCTACTGATTTAACCCATGTAGGAATTGTCTATGTTCACATCTTGATGGTATACTCATTACGTTAACAGTCATAGGTTGATGGAATTTGAAACAGTTGGGGAATCCCACGATCCCTCTCTGAATAATATCTAAAGATTAAAGCTATAAAGCATATTGCATTTACTTTGTACATATCTCATTGCTGGCTGCATATGATGAAGTATTCTGTGGCCAGGATTGCCCCTTTTGTTAGTTGTCATTCAGGTGCAAGTAATATATTTTTTTCAAACTACTTGTATGCCATGAGCTGAGCAGTGAGAGAGTGACCAAACAACGTGTGTATTCTCATAGAGTTAGTATTCTGCAAAATGTAAAAGAGGCAGGTGTATTCATATGCCAAGAAACACTGTATTCATCTGCATTGACTAAAATACAGTGGTTGTCTGCTTTACTGACATCAGATAGCATGTGCTCACTATAGCAGTTTGCTTCATATCTTGACTACATACACACAATGGAAACCTGATAGCCTGCAATGAAGTATCCCAGTAATTTGTGCCCCCTTAGTAGGACTGCCAGAATAATGACTGTGAGATGTGCATTTTCTAAATCATGTGTGTCAAGCAAAGCACATGAGCCAGAGTTCAGCAGTGAATCATGGCAGTTTGCACCACAGACAATTTGTTGCCTGAGCATTGTTGTAAATCATGAGACTGTAACACAAAAACAGTAGTTCATATGTACAAAATGATATTTTGTGAGAGTACACCATCAAACACAGTGATCATCTGTGCAATGCCATGACTTGTAAGTGTATACCACCAGACTCAGTGATTCACTTGTACAACATGATGGCTTGCTGGACTATACCACCAGATACAGTGGTTCATCTGTATAATGTGATGGCTTGTGGGAGCACACCAACAGACACAGTGACCCATCTGTACAATGTGATGGCTTGTGAGACTACACCAACAGACACAGTGGCCTATCTGTACAATATGATGGCTTGTGAGAGTACACCAACAGACACAGTGGCCCATCTGTACAATGTGATGGCTTGTGAGACTATACCAACAGACACAGTGGCCCATCTGTACAATGTGATGGCTTGTGATACTACACCAACAGACACAGTGGCCCATCTGTACAATGTGATGGCTTGTGAGAGCTCATCAGCAGCAGGCACAATGGATCATATGTGCCATGTGATGACTTGTGACAGTACATAACCAGACACAGTGGCTCATTGATATGATATGATGACTTGTGAGAGCACACTTTTTCTTTATCACTGCTTCTTTTACATGGTAGCAACAGCTATGTCATCTTCCTTGTCAGCTTCATTCTCATTAAGTCCTATAGTGAATTCTACCTCCACATCATAGGCAGGGAATACCATCATCTCTGCCATTATTTAACAGCTGGTCATTTAAAAGGCTTGCATGTCTTCAACTTCTTGAATGCCTAATGATGAGCATATAAATACACCTTTGTCATCTGTGCAATTATGTGTCTGTATTTTACATATCTTCCATTTTCAGAAATGACTGGCTCTCCAATCTTTATTTCAGCACAAAATAAGTTGCATTATATTCCGAAATAGTACAAAGATTTGCAAACTTATAAAATACATTGTTATGTAAGTTACATGGTGCTACATGAAAATGGAACAGAAGGGGAAATAGTTGTCATAATCCTCAACTGTCACTTATTTTGCCTTTAGTTGTGTCCTTTGTAAACTTTGTGATGTTATGGACATTACTGAAGATTATATTTGTTGTTGTGTCTTTCGGCTTTTCCCGGTTAGGGGTCGCCACAGCGGAATTCCGGTCCGTTAATGATTGACAGTAGATTTTTACGTGCTGAGTTGCCAGCTCTGATGCACAACCTTCAACGAAGGTACGCTCATTCACGCCTGTCTCCACATAGAAGACGCTTTACCTGAGAATCGAACAGGACAATGTCTTACTGTGAGACGACAATGCTACCGCAGCACCACCACCACCACAGTACTTAAGATTATATTTGTTAAATAGTGCTAAAGTTTAGAGTTGTAGACTTCTTATTCTTTAAGCTAGTTAAGCAAGTTAATACAAACCCTATTATTCTACTACTTTTTAAGTATATTTAAAAAGTGTCCCTGATTTACAACATTTATCCCTTACTATATTTTTCAGTGGTTTTATTTTATTTTATTTTATGTTATTTTATTTTATTCGATTTATTTTGAGATAAGAGGATGGGAACTATGCTGGTTGTGCTTCAGTCTTCAGTACCTGAGATATAGAGTTTGAGCCTTACACTCTGTTGTGAAAAACATTGTGACTTAGTGGCCAAAATCTTTGTCTTATGACCCAAAGGTATGAAGTCAGGTCCTAACATCCATTTATTGTCT
The DNA here is from genome assembly GCF_019279795.1 of Protopterus annectens. Classification (NCBI taxonomy): domain Eukaryota; kingdom Metazoa; phylum Chordata; order Ceratodontiformes; family Protopteridae; genus Protopterus; species Protopterus annectens. The sequence goes on along the minus strand of NC_056726.1, from coordinate 94,620,351 downwards.
GTGTGGAGTTTGTATGTTCCACCCATGTCTGTGTGGGCACTCTGGTAACTTCCCCCTCTCAAAAGCATACTGACGGGATCCTCTATACTATCTATCTGTGTTATATTGCCCACTGTCATCATGGTTAAAAAGAATATGGTAACTAGTTTAGGTATCTTCTTAACAAAAGGAATTTAAAAGAAAGGATCAGGTGTACTAAAGAGCAATAGTGACAGTAACATGCCATCCAAGTGTGGTCTCAACCACCGAAGACTAATGCATACCATATGTTACCTAGAGAAAGCATTGAATTATGCACCTAACGCATGTGTAGTATGTCCAGCCACCACCAACCTCAATAAAAGCACTCTGAAGACTATAAGCACAGTTCACAAATAAGGTACGCAGATAACATGCCAGCACAAATCAGGGCTAGCACAAAAGTAACAAATGTAAAATCATACCCAACTAAGACCATGACTATTCCAGTTTCACAAGCACCAGAGAAGTTACCATTAGATCTTGATAATGCAGATATGTCATTATTCTCCAGAACAAATGCCCACAGCAGTACAAAGATGTATTAGTAAGCAATGTCTTCATAAATCATTACCAGCTCAAAACTAAATGGCCTTTGATATAGGTTGCACCCCAAATTCTATCACACAAAATACTACACTCAGATGGAGGTAAAACCTGTACCAGCTTCAAGCATACGTACTTCCAGCTATGGATGAAATGGTACATGCCTGCTTAAATAAATACAGTATATCTGCTGCATATTCAATTTCATATATAGAAAATAAATTCCTGTATGTTGTAGTGTGTGTGTGTGTGTGTGTGTGTGTGTGTGTGTGTGTGTGTGTGTGTGTGTGTGTGCGCGTGTGCATGTGTGTGTGTTTGTATTTTGGGGTTGTAGAACTGTTTTGGTTGCAGAAATGACATATCTCTACTTAAAGGCCTGGGGAGGACCAAAATCATAGCCACATCTATAAATCATACACATACCCTTGCACTAAGCTATGCAATTATAGTGAATTTCAAAGTATATCAAAGCTAATACAAATGCTATTATTTCCTAAAAAAATGTTAAGAGCATGTCACTGGTCAGGTTACAAGCAAGAATAAGCAGAACATACTAGTAAACAATAAGTGGACTGCATAATGCAAAGCAAGTGTGTTATCTGTAATGAAATTGAAGCAAGCATAAGCAGAACATGCTAGTAAACAATAAGCAGACATAATGCAAAGCAATAGCATTATTTGTAATGAAATTGAAGCAAGCATAAGCAGAACATGCTAGTAATTAATAAGCATCTCAAGAACTGTTATCTGTAATGAAATGAAATAGATGTTGAAGTAGTCTCCCCTTCACACACATGTACAGCACAAAGCAAATCAAAGGTGATACCGGCTGCAGAAAGTCATATTTCTTAGTAAGGAAAGGGATTATAACAAAATGGCACTGAATAGTGTTGCTTCTTAGTTCAGAATAAATGCAGTGTAATGTAATATATCTGATGCATATTGCTGGTTTGAGAGAGGAAGCAGAAGACATCTGGTGTACAAATAACACACTCGTCTGTAAGCAAATAGGCAGTCACATTACATAACAGGTGTAAACAGAGGCATAATTAAGACATAACATACACTTTTTCAAAAGTCACAGACACAACACTGCAGCAAGCACAGCCTATGGTTCATCATCTGCCACCTCCAGGCAACACAGCAAAAATAAATGCTCTCTGTCCTTTATTAAAGGTCATCCAAGACACCTGATTATTAATGCACCTGCAGATTAACAAGGATGCTAACACAGTTGAGTAGGTATAACTGCTAATGCATTGCAGGTCTGTGTTAATGGAAAAATTAGCAGTACTTAAAGTCATTATCAAATCCCCTCCTGTGTCAGTAGCCAAGCATTGTTATCAGCTGAGTACATTTTTTCTGCCCACCTGTCACAAACATTATGTCTAACGGAGGCTAAATTAAGTTTGCAACTGGCTGAACAAATGCAAGCAACACTGATTTTTTTCATTACCTGTGTTGAAATATGACCTTAATCATGGTTAAACTGTATCACAGCTTTCAAAGCAGCATCTGAAAAAAGGTGTACAGATTGAAGTATATTTTATAGTTGTTGCACAGCTGTCTGACTTGGCATCTCATATAACAGGCATATTAAACTGTCAATAAATGGGAGGCTTGAATGCTATGGAATGAAAAATCATAAGTCAAATCAACAAAGAAAAGTTAAACCTCATATAATGGCTGGATAATGCAGTTAAGTAAAATAGAAAAAATATTGGAATTTAAAGGTAATGAAAAATACTGAAAATTCAGACTATAGTATTTCAAATAGACCAGATTTGTAAAGTTCACATTTTAAACTCACAATTTAGTAAAGCAAAAGTATACAGAAAGAAGAAAATTACTTCCCCATAACACAAGAAAATATATATGATTTAAAATTATTTACTGCAGGTATTAATTCTCCCCGGGATTCATGAAGCTTGCGCCAGGCGCAGGCATAGCGTTGGTGATCTAACGCCAAATATAGCCACCGAGTGATTCAGGTATGAGCTATTTCCACGTGCACTACCAGCGTACGCCACAGCTGCGCAGCTCCCAGCACACGTATGCTAATTACCCCATGTGCAGCAGTGTGGCATGCAAATGAAGGTATATAGTGATTCATGAAGTGGTGCAGGCGTAGCGTAAGCATGCAGAAATGTAAACCAAACAAAACAGTTTACATTTTTTCAAACATAAAATTGGAGCCATGCCAGTGGACCAAACTCACGTATTATAATGTTAATATATGCCAATGACTAAATATATAGCCAGTGGCATAAAAAAACATGCGCAACACATAAAAAAGAACATTTAATGTCATGACCACACTAACACAAAGTAAAATCAAGTATATCGGTGTGCAAATGGGATTACAATGAAAATATATTTATATGTAATAAAACTGCAATGTAACACATTTCATGAATTCCCCATAATAGTCAATGGCACGCATGCTACACCACAACCATGGTGCAAGGGTTGCTAAGGGTCTGTGACAGTGTTCTGCGTGGTAACTAGGAATTAGTAGTCAATGTCATGCAAATGAGTCAAGTAATACTGAATTGCAAAATCCCCGCCGGTGTAAGGATGTACCTCACAGCATATCAGTACAACACTGAGGTGTGGCCTGGAGATAAAGATGACATCAAGAGAGGGGTGCTCCACCTTAGCTGTAAGCACATTGGAACATTGCTAATCCGGGTTGCCTGTTGCTAAGCAAAGCTGCAGGATAGGGGTGTGGAAGTAGCCATAGCTTTGCTTAGCTGAGAGCACACAAGGTAACTGAAAGTGCATGTGAATGTGGATGAAAATACGCTCGAAACCCGGTAAATGGGCACTGTCCTCACCACAGCTGAAACAGGAAGGATACGGGAAGACAATAAGGAAATGCTGCAGCATGGTAATTGGAGTACAAATGAATAATTAACACCTAGTAACTCACAGTGGGCCATTGACAACAGCTAACAAGGCTGCTAGCAGCTACCTGCAGAACAGGAAAGGGGAGGTGCCGTACTGCAAAGAAAAGAGAACTGTCACAGCAGAACAAAGCAAACTTGCAGCAGATCAGCTATATAACACATTTTGCTACACAATCCTGGGTTGGGAAAGTACAAAATAAGAAAGCAGGCAGCTGAATGCATGCTTGACAATGGGAGGGGAATCGGGTTGAAAAGTGAAGTAAAGGGCAATAGATGAATCAAGGCAGCCAGCGTAAGGTAACACCGAAGGCCCCACAATAGCAGTAGCTGCTGTAAACCCCATAATTAAGATACCCTGCAGCTGGAATTGCACATATACACCCAATTACACCAGCAGCATCCATTGCACAATAGTATAAAGTGTGAAAGCACCTCACACACATTTGTGTATTCCCAGACACTCTGCACCATTGGTGTATACAAACGGGGAACTTTTAATATGTACATGTTAGGGGCTGCCATAGCTTTCATTCACCAGCATGTGTTGGAGACTGATGGTGGTGTGGAGGATGATGCTGACAACCATCTCAGGCACTGGAGGAGGAGAAGAGTGTTCAGACCCAGGGTAACCTGCCAGGGGCTACATGATCTGGAGATAGTAGAGCGTTACAGGGTGGACAGGGACACCATACAGCAACTTGTTGAGCTGTGCCAGCCATAGCTCAGAGCCAGAAATAACAGAGGGGAACCCATCCCAGTGGACACAAAGGTATGTGTAAGCTTCAGAATACTAGCCACAGTTACCTTTCAAAGGCCAACTGGGGATATCATGGGGATTTCACAGGCATCAGCATCCAAGGTACTCCACCACTTCCTGGATGCCATGTTACCACATGCCAATGAGCACATATACTTCCCCCAAATGCAGGAGGAGTTGGCCAGCTATATGCGTCTCTTCCACTGTGTGGCAGACTACCCGGAGGTACTGGGTGCAATAGACTACACGCACATACACATCAAGACACCATCCGGTGAGCAGGGTAGGCACTACATAAACTGCAAGGGATACCCCTCCATCAACTTCTAGGTCATGTGCAATGCCCAGGGCATTATCATGGATGTGTGTGCTGGCAGCCCTGGAAGCTAGCACAACTCCCACATCTGGCATGCCTCACAGCTGTATCAGGTATTTGCCAGGGGGTACATCCCATATGGCCACCTGGTGGGGGCTGCTGGCTATGCACTGGAACAGTGGATGATGACTCCCATCAGAAATGCACACACACCCATGCAAGAACGCCATAATGAGGCACATGCAGAAACTAGAATCATCATAGAGCATGTGTTTTGGATGCTGAAATCACTGTTCTGTTGCTTGGACATATCTGGTGGAGCCTTGCAGTACTCTCCAGGCACATGTGCCCACATATTCATAGTATGTGCCATGCTACACAATATGATCCTGCGGAAACAGCTGCAGCAGGGACAGAATGGTGAAGGCCCTCACAGCCCACCACCATTGCCAAGGGCCCCACAGGCACAGAGGGACTCAGACCACAAACACCCTGTGCCAGCCGCAGTAGGCAGACAGAGGCATGCCCAGTATGCCCATGCCTTGGCAAAGAGGGAACATATAGCACACACACTGACAGTGTAGACACATATGGACTGACACCCTTCTCCACCTGCATACACAGCAAACATGGATGGCACACACACACACATGACCACCTGTAAAGTGTCATGTATAGGTGGTCTACTGTGTGCATCCTACACAGGTAGCCCTCAACTATTGTACATACAACTGTCATTGGCACAAGGTAACTCAATACTTGAACAGTAAATTAAGCTATCAGCATGTGTCGATACTATATGTATAGGTTCATAGGTACCTAGGTAGGTACATGCTTAACTGCCCGAGGCCATTCATAAGCATAGCCAAAATGTGTCTGCTGTCGCCACCCCATTGATTAACTAACTGTCCCTCTGTGGAGCAGACCCAATTGTGGGATCCCTGGGGTGTATCCACTGTTCCCCACCCACTCTGCAATGATTCCCTGGAGCGTTAGTGAGGGGCTCCATATAATGTAATCAGGGATGTAATTCCAAATCATGGGGAGTATCCGTGACAGGAATCTGTCACCCCAGCATCTTCCAGTTATGGTTGTGCAAGGTGTAGCTCGTTACAATGTGTGGCTCACTGTGACATGGAGTCCCATAGGTGGAGCATGTCCATTAAGCCTGACTTGGACACGGCTTTGTTGGCCAGCAATTATCTCTGAGTAAATGAGATACCACTGAGTAATGCAAGCATTTATGCAGTCTGGCAGCATAGGACACATGTATGAGGGCATTATCCCTCTATACGAGGTATGTTCGTGGCCCTTCCAGCTGTCAGATGTGTCTTCTGAGGTAAATCCAACATGGGTTATCATACTCGATGATGGGATTGATGACTGATGAGTAAAGGGGCACAATAACCTAAGTCTGTTTAGATGCGAACCCTTAAGTAATCAGATTGCCTACATAGATGGATGTCCTAACTACTTTGCAGATATGACTGTCAAAGGAGAGATCACTATGTAATGTAGTCTCCACATACCCATTACGTCATTTGAATTATAGTGTCTGCCACTCATGTGTAAATATGTGTGTGTGTGCAGTTTCCCAAAATGGAATTTTCATGCAGTATGTGGCCTTTAGCTGGAGGCCATCACTCTGACACTCAGTGTTGGTCTATGTGAGGCCGCTTGAAGGACTTCTGTGACAGCTGGACTGTCAGTTATGGATCCCAGTCTGCAGTAATTGCCAAACACGGCCTGCTGTAGTCCACCTGTGTTAGCCTGTACCTATGAGAAGTATATGGCAAACAGTAGGGGTCCCAGGACTGAGTCTTGTGGGACACCAGTTGTGACTGGTTAAGAGTTGGACCTGGAGGCTGCTAGGCTTACCATGTGGGTTGTGTGTGTAAGCCTGTTGGCAAACCAACCTGTGATGTATGGGTGTATGTACTGGCTGGTGAGTGTAGAAATAATACCTGAGTGGGGAATGGTGTCAAAACCCTTGGCGATGTCCAGGTAGTATGTGTGAACTACCACACCCCACACCTAAAGTCTAGGTGACTGTAAGATGTCAAACTGGTTCAGTAGACATGATCTGCACTCAATCAAGTTGACCTGGGTTGGATCAAGTGTCTGGAGGTTACCATTGTCTGTGTTAATGAGTGCCATGAGGATGTGCTCCATAGCCATGCAGATCAGGCTACTCAGGCTTATGGGTTGGTAGTTACCATGGTCAGTTATGTCACCACCTTGGTGGAGTGGAATAGCTGTTGCCATGCACCAGTGAATGGCCATGTAACCTGTGTAGAGACTGATGCTGAATTGCTATATTAGGCGGGGGGGTCACATTGTCTTGTAGTATCTGCAGGATGCAGTCTGGGACACCATCTGCCTCTATTGACGCTCTATCATGCTGTTTGAAAGGGCCATTACCACCTGTGTGTCTCAGATGTCTGGGATACTGTACATTTTGGGTATTGTTGTGGGCCCAGTAGGGGGTGAAGCTTGCTCCAAATGTATCATCAAGTGTGTTGGTGATATCAGTAGGGTCAGTATATTCAGTGCAATATTGCATCAGCACAGTGCAAATCTGTGTGTTACTGCTGACATCCTTGACATAGCCAAAGAAGCCTTTGTGGTCATATTCCAAATCCATGCCTATTTACCTGTGGATGTCAGCCTTGGATGATTACATGAGTAACATAAGTATCTTGCTAATACTGGTCACGGACGTCTGCATGTCTTGAGATTTGTTGTTGTTCTGGACTACTGTCTTACTTCTGTTGTATAGCCTGTATAATACAGGGGTTCAGCAGACTGGTGCCCTTCTGTAGGAGTAGCGAGTCCTGGTTTACCATTGATGGCACAACCCATACATCTTTGTAGGTGCTTATAGAGTGCATTCATAATTCTGTCTGTATCTTGACCAGTGTCATCCCTGAGCATAGGGACTGTGAACCCTCCCACCTCTGTCATTAGTACTGTGAGTTTAGCTGTAGGAAAGTTATTTACTGTGTGTTCCTTGGGTGGAGGAGATGGTTGGGAGTGGAAATCATCAGTGAATAGTTCATGGTCATATCTAAACAGTGACCGGTTTACCTCTGCTGTAGTCCACCTGTTGCACATGTCAGTGATTACCACTTCTAGTATGTTTTCACCTCTCATTAGTCCATCTACCAACTGATACAGGCCATATGAGGTGATAAATTCCAGGAAGTGCCAGGTCTGTAAGTGAATACTTGAGTAGGTTCTCCAGTTAAGTGCAGGGTTGCCGACATTGACCAAAAACAGGGTGTCTGGTAGGACTGTCATGTTTACCACTGTCTCCAGATAGTTGTAGTGGTACTCCTGAGTCATGGAGGGTTATCTGTAGCAGCTCACAATTTGCATTGCAGTTGTGGCTGTTGTTAGCTGCACATGGATGATCACAGAGGTATCATGCTGCCCCACTAACTTGGAGGTGCAGGTATCCCCGATGAATATGGATACACCCCCTCCATGTCTGTGCCAGTCCATGTTCATTGGCTAAAATGTGTGTTATGGGTTGTAGTCTGGTAGTGCCGGTGTGCTCACAGGAGCCTTATACAGGTCCCAGTCACAGAACAGATGTAGATGTTGTCCATATTGAGGAGTGCTGTGAGTGCATGCATGTTGTGAGTACTACCCTTGGTGTTGAGTAGCCTAACCCTCATTGGTTCCGCTATTGTGCAGTTCATGGAGGTGAGATTCACCTCTGAGACCTGCCTAAAAACAGCACCTTGGGGATGCCAATAGCCTTGCCCATCATTCCAAAGCCTTGGGCTGACACATACAAGTTGGTATGGCATTGTTGCAGGCATGTATCCCATCTGTGCTTGTGTCCCATCTTTCCTGTAGGTAACCTACTGGTAAGCAATACAAAGCCTGAAACCTATACATGTCCACTAACTTCCAAGATAGGCTTTTGGAGTGATTATGTATCAGTAGTATGTATGCTATTGCTGTACTTAACTGTTGTCTGACTACATGGTGATTTTACACTGTATATTGTGATCAGAAAACTCTGTATAATCACATATGATGTTGGAGATAGCCTGCACTGTAGAGGTTCATAGATAGGTAGTAGGCTATCTGCCCAAGGGCATTTAGAAGCATAGCTACAGTGTGGTGGCTTTACCTGCACCATTGATGAAGTAAATGAGCCTCTGTCAAGCATAGCCAATAAAGTGATTCCAGGCAGATTTGCTGGAAGCTGTTGAAGACTGGGGTGCTGTAGGGTGATAGGGGCATATAGTGATCTCAAAAGGGCATGTTAACATGACAACCCAACAGCATTCAATTTCCCCAACAGGTCTTGCAGCTGTAAAACTGGAGTGGCTCCCCCACACACTGGCTGTATGTTTCTGGGACACATGATCCCAGGGGTGTATGTACTGTTGGCCAGTCACACATCAAGGTTTCCCCTGAAGTGTGTCAGTGAGGGGCTATGCCAAATATAGTTAGGATGTTAATGTACAGTCTCTCAATTCATGTCTCATGTCAGTATTTCGAGAAGCTCACTGGGTGTGGGTGGCTCCGCCTGTTTTGTAGCTAAGCTTACACATAGGATTCATAGGTAGAAGGAACCTTAATGTCAATAGTGTAATGGCTACAGCATTTGCATAATATCTGTGCAGTCCTGGTTCAAATCCCAGTAAAGTCAGAGATGATTTACATGTTACATAGTATACCTTAACTAAAGCTTGCATATATAGGCAGTATTCCACAGAATAATAAACATTTGGAACACACAACCGCTGAAATGTGCGTTAATCACCCTTGCACTATCAGTGCCTGCTCTGAGAGGTAAAATGACCACTGCCAGGATCAATACATGCAACCATGTACTCAATCTCACATTAACCTACCACTAAGCTACCTGAGATGTACCAACGGCAGTTGTGTATTCTGACAGGTTAAAACACAAAAGGGAGGAATGTGTGGAAATAGAACAAATCGCCATGTACCCAATGAAAGGTGTATGCTCTATAGATATATATAGATATATATATATAGATATATATATATATATACATACATATATATATATATATATATATATATATATATATATATATATATATATATATATATATATCTATATATATATATATATAGAGAGAGAGATATGTCGATATACGGGGATATACATATATATGTAGATATATAGATAGGTTAACATCTATATAACCATGGAGGTACATATAAATGGGATACCTACCAAATACCGAATGCTTGACATGCCGACGCACGTAATCATGAGGCTTAAAGACCGAAAGACCACAGTACCGAAACACCAGAAGCACGAGTTTTAAAATCCTGATGTTAGGGGACATTTAGTTAGTGCTTCTGGTGTTGTGGTTCAGGTAGGTTACTGTGTGTAAGTGTGTTTCTGAGGGCTGTAGTGTGTGCAAGTATGTGTTCTGAGTGTTGTGTGTGTTCCTGGGGACTGTAATGTGTGGGTGTGGGCGTGGGTTTGCTTTGTACGTCTGTTTGTGCGATATCGGAGGTAGAATATTAAAGTAGGGGGTGTGTGAGGGGGTGCAGCCACCCACATGGGGGTGTAGGGGGGCTTGCCCACCTGCTCATATGTAGTGTAGGATAGTTTGTTTGGATGTGGTGGGTAGCAGTGTGTCTGTGTGTGTGTGTGTGTGTGTGTGTGTGTGTGTGTGTGTGTGTGTGTGTGTGTGTGTGTGCGTGTGTGTGTGTATTCCATGTTTGTGTTACTTTCGCGAGTTTGACTGTCACTGTCGGTAATGTGGGTTATGGGAGTCTGGGCCCGGTACTGTGGGTGTCAGAATTGTGTGCATTCGGGATTCCGTAGGTATCCCGTATACAGCGGTTGAAGTGTTCATATATGAGTATAACATGGACCATAGCAATCACACATCCAGCCACGACCAAACTTTATGAACAAAGGATATGGAGAGTATATGCCTATACACTATTACAAATATGTCCTATGGACATGAGCCAAAGATAGGGTTACCACCTGTCCCACTTTGCGAGGGACAGTCCCTCTTTGGGCGGTTGTGTCCTGACCAAAAATATTAAAAATGGCAAATGTCCTGAGATTGTAGGACATAATTATGTCTCATATGTAATGTAATAGTTGCATAAAATAGTTATTTCTGTATCTAAAATACCTATATGTTACAAGAAACAGGATAAGCAACTAAACTGCTACAAGAATAAGTTTATATTTAGGCAAAAAAGGAAAGTTCTATCCTTTGTACTGACCATGGGTTTGTGTCGGCCTGTAAAATCTGATGTGTGTCCCGAAAATGTCCCACTATGGCCATTTGAAAAGGTGACAACCCTAGCCAAAGAGGGTCAGTCACCAACACAACTCCATTGACTGCAAATACCGATGACAGAAATACACAGACAGCTTTCATGTAGCAACACTTTATTACATTCCAATGTATTGCTGAAAGGATTCAAGGACTAACATCACCTGCATACTATACAGGAGCCAATTAACAGTGCCTTAATGAATCAGCCTGCAATTACCATAGTGTTAGTCCACTAAAAGATAGGTGTTCAAATAGGGAAGGAACCCTCACACACATATCTATTATGTATAAAAGCAGTTCCTACACACCTGCATCTGCTACGTACACCCACCAACATCTCCCCCACACCCAAACCAATTACATTACAAACTGTAATAACATCACAAATCATTCACTCACTGTACGACATCTGCAGAAGCCTTAACATACCTTGTCAGAGACATACTAACATGGCCCTTTGTGAAATAGTTGCTGTTATACAATGGAACAGCTGCTGATATTACCGGGTTTGTTTGCACTAATCCTATTTCAGAGGGTTGTGTGTACACCAGGAAGTGTTACCAATTACTGATTAACAGCACAGTATGATACACATGTACACCAAATCAAAGATGTCTGGTGAGCACACTGTAAACCACCTAACATTTCATGCATAGCCATACAGCCTTGAGCTGCCCAAACATCCTTGCCAGACTGAAACATCTGCAGAAGTATCAGGTATAAACAAACCCTGCATAGATAGCAATGTTCTGAAATATAACAGCTGTACTCACATGTAGAACAACATCTTCTAGCCATTACACACAATCCACAGGAGTCATGAAGCTAATATATCTCTGTCTGTCTCCATATAGCTGTTGAAATACATCACTAACAACACATCCAGGCCATCTTCCTCGAAAGTAAGGCAAAGGGAAAACATCCAAGTGGAGTACTCAGTTATACACCATTGTTGCCATGATATCAGCTAATGGAGTAGCTGCACAGCTGATGTGCATCTAATTAAATATTTTGGAACACCAATTGGTGGTCAGGATAGCACATGTTACCGATATTTAACTATAAAAGGATGGCTTATCAGACATTCAAACCATCTGTACATACCAGCAGAACATTACAAAGAAGACTGAAACATAAACTGAAAAGGATTGAAATAACAGTCAATGACACCTCGGGTTGCTAATAAGGTATGTAGAACACTCAGTATGTCTGTGTATGTAGTACCTGTTCTGTAATAATTATAAGTGTATGCAATGCATATAGAGGAAACAGTTATCTTGTAGTGATGTATTGTTGAGCATAGTAACGCTTGTAGTATTTATGTGTGTACTGCTGTAGGTCACAAGGCAAACACCGCATACACCACAAGGGATGCTATATAAGGGCCTTGAACCCAACAATTCCTCACCAGTCACTGTCAGTGGCAGGGTTGGTCCAACAAGTACATGCTATAACAAGGGATAGTATATGTTGATATATTGTAACAGTAGGCATATGTATGGGTGTATAACTGAGAATAACATGTTGAAGGTTGGTCTACTGTGCAATTATGATTTGCATTGTGGGATATTGTGCCAATAACTGTGCAATGCACAGTATTGTAGGCAGATATGTATTACATTTTACATTGCATTACTGTTATGTTAGGCAAACATTAGTTATGTCTATTGGCATTTACAATACACAATAACAGGATACATATGACTTGTAGTCACCCGACAGTTTATCAGCATGATAACAAAGTAAAATGGAGGAGCTAGTTAACTATCCATGCACATAAGACATGTAATAAGTTCAAAGGTAGGTACTAGGCTGTCTGCCCAAGGGTATTTATAAGCCTAGCAAGAGTGTGTTGGCTTTCGCCACCCCCTTAGGTTAGTTCCCTGTGCCTCTGAACAGCAGAGCCATTAGCTGAACAGCAGAGCCATTAGTTCCCTGTGCCTCTGTCCAGCAGAGCCACTGCAGTGATCCCTGGGGTACATGTCTGTCTCCCATCCACCCGTCAAGGTTTCTCTTGCAGTGTGCTAGTGATGGGCCCTGCATGATGTACATTGGAATCATGTTCCAAAGCATGGGGAGTCTCCGGGTCAGGAATCTATCCCTCCAGCACGTCCTAGTTATCGTTGTGGTTAGGTGTATATCCCTAGAACATGTGGCTCTCAGGGGCTTTTGTTTAGGTGGAGAATATCCAGCAATACTGGGTTGGACATGGGCCTTGTATGTCAAGCAGAGATCACCTGTGAGTATGCGGTATGCAACTGAGTACAGCTGGAGTTTCTTTAGTTGGGCTGCATAGGTCATCTGTTTGAGGTCAGTAATCCTCTTGGTGTGGTACTGTTGTGGTCTTTTAAGTTGTTGCAGTTGTCTTGTAAGGTACATCCCAAATGGGGGTGTTATGTCCTTTAATGGGTCTAATAAGTCATGACTAGAGAGGCACAATGGCCTCCTTTGTTCTGGATGTGAACCCATTTAAGATTAATGGGGTTACATAGAAGGATATTCTAACCACCTTGGCATTATGGTTATCCAAGGTGAGATTGCTATCTACTTGGGTTCCCAGATCCCTTATTACATTTTCTGTATGTAGGGGACTAGCACCTATGTGGTAGTTCATGGGTAATTAGTTTTATCCAAAGGGGATGACTGTGCACTTTTTGGCATTCAGCTTGAGGCCATGATATTGACACCAGGTATCCGTCTCAGTGTGACCCTTCTGGAGGGTGTCTGTATCAGCTGGGGAAACAGTTATGGCCCTAAGTTTGCAGTCGTCTGCAAACCTTTTCAGCCAAAGTACTCCTGTGCTTGCCTGTATCTCAGAGAAGTATATACCAAACATGAGGGGTCCTAGGACTGAGCCCTGGGGGACGCCACTTGTAACTGGTTTACAGTCGGACCTAGGGTATGCAACTCCCACTGTGTGGGTTCTGTCCGTGAACCACTTTGCCAGCCATCTCATGATGTAGGGGTTAATGTTCAGGTGGATGGGTATGTAGATAATACCAGAATCCGGAATGGTGTTGAAAGCCTTTGAGAGATCAAGGTAGGCTGTGTGGACCTCCTTACCCTCATCTAATGCCTTGGTAACTGTCTCAAAGAAGTCCACCAGGTTTAGGAGGCATGGTCTGCACTTAACAAAGCCAAACTGGGAGGGGTCAAAGGTATAGAGGTACCCAATGTCTCTGTGAATAAGATCCATGATGATGTGCTCCATAGCCTTGCAGACCAGACTAGTCAGGCTTATAGGGCAATAGGTCCCATGGTCCGTTGTGGCGCCACCTTTGTAGAGTGGGATAACTGTTGCTGTGCACCATTCAGGGGGCACAAAGTCTGATGTGAGGCTATTATTGAACATGGTGTGTAAATGGGGAGCCAGTTCATTCTGAAGTTCATGTAAAATACAGCCTGGGATGTTGTTTGGTCCCATGGATGCTGTGATATTGGCTTTAGAGAGTGCAGCTTTTACCTGCGTAGTTGTGATTACAGGGACACTGCATTCTTCCTGTATAGATATGGGCCCTTTAGGGGGTGAGAGGGGGGAAAGGTAGCACTGAACCTATCTGCCAGGATGTTGGCAATATCAGTTGGTTCTGTAATGTTCATGCCTTTGTGCTGTAACTCAGAGCAAATCTGGGTGTTGGCATTGAGATATTTGACATAGCTATAGAATGCTTTGTGGTTGTCCTTGGAAATAGTGGCAGTTTTGTTTCCGTAGCTAGCTTTGGAGGATCTTATAAAGCATCTCAGCTTCTTACTGAGGCTGACCAGGGAGCTCCTCCACTCATGGGATTGTACTCTCTTTTGCAACAGTTTCTTCCATCTGTTGTACAGTTTGTTTATGGCAGGGGGCCACCAGATTGACTTCCTTATTTTGGAGGATAGTATCTTGGTTCTGTTTGGGATAGCATGATCCATGTACTTGTGTAAGTGCTTATAGAGTGCATTTGTGTTGGATTCAGCAGTTGTAACTGTATTGTCCATCTGCATGGGTGTCATGAAGTTCACCACTTCTGTCTTAAGAAGCATGAAGTTGGCTTTGTAGCATTATTATACTGTGGTTTCCTTAATGGGGGGGGGGGGCAGGATGTGGATATCAAAGGTGTTTAGCTTATGGTCGGATCGGACCAACGAGGAGTTGACTTCAGGTGTGGAACACCGGTCACCATGTTGGTAATGCCTAGGTCTAGGATATTGTTGCCCCTGGTGGGTGTGTGGATAAGTTGATCCAGGGCATTAGATTTTATGAATTCCAGAAACGTTGATCTAATGAGTTAGAACATGAGTAGATTTCCCAGTTAATGGTGGGGTAGTTGAAGTCGCCCATTAGTAGGGTGTTTGGTTGAACCCTAATAATTTCCAGTACATCAAGAAAAGAGGAGTGGGAATCTTGGAGCATGGTGGGGGATCTGTAGCAAGCTATGATTTGGATTGCAGTTTAGCCTAAAGGTAGTTGCACTTGGATAACCATGGATGCATTGTGCTAAGCAACTAGCCTGGAGGGGTGAATATCCTTAATGAATATGGACACACCTCCGCCTTGTGTGTTTCAGTCCAGGTTACATGGCCAAAATGTGTGGTATGAGTTATAGCCTGGTAGTGCAGGGGTGCTCTCTGGAGCCTTGAACCAGGTTTCAGTCACTGCACAGATATCGATGTTCTCCATTACAAGGAGTGCCTCGAGTGAGTGCATTTTGAGATTTAGACTTCCAGCATTGAGTAGCATTACCCTCAGTTTGTTCTTGCCTGTTCCTGTTATGGTGGTGAATATGTTATTTGAACCTTGCCTAAAGAAGGCACTATAGGGGCAGCAAGAGCCTTAACCAGTATCCGGAATCTCAGGGGTGACAGGTGCAGGCCATCTATGGCAAAGCATCGTGGTCTGTTGACCATGTCATCCCAAGCAGACAGATACTGGATCCCCTTAGAATGACACCAGAAGCTTAGCCAATTGTTGAAGTCAATCATTTTGTCCTCGTACTGCGGTATCATTATGGGTGATGGCAAAATGCTACTCAGGGCTACGGTCATACCTGCCTGGGCTACAAGATCAGAGAGCTCTTCCATGTCTCTTTTCATGTAATCCTGGGAGGTACATCTCAGGTCATTCACACCAACATGGACAATGACAGAGTCATATTTGTACTTGTTGTGGAGTGATCTGAGTGTGTGGGTTATGTGGCGGATCCTGGTACCCGACAGGCAGCTGACAGTAGCCTTCTCCTTGTTTAGCCTGGTGAGTGGGACATCAGTGTGCCTGACTATAGAGTCACCTATGACTAGTGTGTTGAGTACGTTGATTTGCCTTATTGGTTGAGTGGCACACTGAGTCTGTGGGGTATGTGCCATTGGAGTTGTGTTGGGGGATTGAGGTTGCTTGCGTTTCCACTTTGGAGGTCTCTGTTGCTTAGACAGATTATTATTGAGAGCCTCCGCGAATGTTTTTGTGTTACTATGTGTGGATTATGGTGGTGTAGATTTAGTGAGACTATGTGATGAGTGTGGTGTGGTGCAAATGTTTACCTTCTCCACATGACTGTCAGGTTCATTCTTAGTTGGAGAGAGCTTTACCTCCAGTTTGGCTGGATAAGTGCATCTTTCACAGGTTGTAGTGTTGGGTGGTAGGCAGATAGGGTTGTCTGTGTACATGAGGTAATTTCTACATTGCCTCAAGGTGTCCAGAGTCATCAGATAGACAGGAGAGAACACTGGGAGCTGACACTTGGACATGCCTGAATATAAAACTATTTTCCCCTAGATAAGTGAGGAAAGTGAGTACAAGAGCTGTTTTACTCTAAGCAAGTGAGAAAAGTATGTACAAAAACTGTTAACCTTTAGGTAATGAGGAAGATTGAGTGCTATAGTAATTAGTAGCTTACATAGTGCTTACAAGTTCTGAACAAGTGCTGAGTATGAATAAGCAATCCAGATAGGGTCTTAGATAATGTAAACACATTGTCCCCCCAACAGGTACACAATCATATATCCATGTATTATACAGAGCCCCTGTAACTACAACTATGCAGGTACAAGCTGCACTCAGGCTGCATGGGACCTGTCCACAACCCAGGTTGTATCATACACATATGGCAAAACAAGTTGCTCTCCACATACACATCATGTAAAACATAGCTTCATGTCAGGCTGTGTACACACTGAATGATGCACACCAACAGGTATCACAACCCACAAAGGGGGAGACACCACTGATAATGGGAAGTACTGCACTACTACCCTGCTGAGTCTGGTCTGAAAGGCCATGAACCTTGATCAACTTGTTTAATGTCAGCAGTACAGATGTAGATGACAGTAAGGTTGATTTCACACTGCATATCATAACCTTGCCAGGTCATAGGACATCATCACCCATACTGTGTTCCACCTACACTCAGTATACTAGATGTACATTCCTATGTCACAGGAGTGTTTTGCAATGGGACTGCTGGCAGAAACAACACTACAGAAGGTGTCTGACTAATACATGCACATCACACCAGTGCCAGCTACAGTAAGACAGGGTTAATTCATTGTACTCCCCCTCATTGTAGTCTATACCATGCAGACTAACAGAAGGCATCTGCCTATTGAAGTATGCAAATGACTATGACCTAGGAGCAATAGCTGACTCAGAGTGTTGTGGACAACATACTGAAGGGGCTTTGTGGGTGAAGTGTGTGACATATGGGCACAATCTGACAGCTACATATTGCATTGTCACCCCTATGTTAATAACCCTGTACCCATGAACTACCACCTAGCAGTGGTCAACATAATGGACACTGTGTGTAAGGGATGCAGCTGGGCAGTTGTCTTTCCTGTGATAGTTACATTGCCACACATGTCAGGTAGTCATATGTGGCAACCCTAATCATGACAGGGTGAGAGGGGGTCAATGTGCAGCTTTGCTGGGCAGGAATGCATAGTATGGATATAGAGATCATTGTCCAGCCATACTCAACACTCAAGTAACCCATATCAGATCACATATTTCCTTTAAGGGGTATTGGCTATGTTTATATGGCCTACACCAGCCTTCCCAATCCCCATCTTCACTATGTAGCATGATGCCTACCCTGAATAAAGCCATGTCCCACCCAGTGATGTTGGACATGCTACACATACACATCCTGATCTCAAACACATTCTTCATGGACATCCACCTTCCTAGTACTGGGATCACCACATGCTGGACAGATCCTTGTCCCATACACTTTACATACTCCTGCCATACTATGCATTCCTGTCCAGCAAAGCTGCACATTGTCCCCCTCTCAGACATGGTGTGATGACCGCATGTTAAATGTATCATTAACCCTGTGGATCAGTTATATGGCACTGCCCCACCTGGCCCCAGAAACCCGCCTGTTGGCTACAGCTAGGTAACCTTTCACCTAGATTCACACATGACCCAAGGCATATAGCCTACTAGTTGACTTTGACTGTACATGCTATAGTTGATATCCAGCCCTGCAAATACCATCTGGCTAGCCAGTGTCCCATGTGTATCACATGTGCAACACAGGTGATACATGGCAGGATGTTGAACTGCTGTACAGTGCCGTGTAGATGTATATGGCAAAACACATACATGTAAAACCTTCCATGAGCAAGTCTGCAGGGTCACAGGTCATGTCTGTTAAGGCAGTGTAAGTCTTTATATGTGACATATACACAGCATCAAGGTCGACTGCATTAATGTGGACACATCCAGCCATGTGCTGATAGGTAAGAACACCAGTACAGGCAAACAGACATGCCCACATCAAGTCAGCATCCACATGGAGTATGAGCAACGTAATCAGGTGACATGCACACACATATATGGTGATAACATCCAATCAACATTGAGTGTCAAATGTGTGTGACACAAACATGTCAGTGGTGTCAGTGTCATGTAGATTTGCAAAGACAACTATTTAATCGTAATAAATGTGATATACATGTATGTTCAGCTGTAGCTCTGTACATCTCTGTGAGTTACTGTGACCTATCTCCATCATTATGTCTTCCCGGTATTCTGCGTACAAGGCTATCACCTTATACCCGCTTGGAGGATGAGGCCCTCATCCCATACCTACATGACGATCATGATGTCTTGTTCAGCCATGTGCCACAGAATGCACAGCAGCGGGATGCCCTGTGGAAGGAACTTCGCAGGAGGGTTAATGATGTGGGTGGCCACAACCACACATACCAGCAGGTGTGCAGACACTGTACAGACCTCATTAGACAGGCAAAACAGTGTGTGAATGCAATTGCCAGGTAACAAGGTGCAACAAGTGGTGGGCCACCAACCCAGCCCCAACTCACATGTACCGAGGAGCTACTGACCAACCTGGGGACACCTGAAGAACAACATCCACAAGCCTTAGCCAATATCATGGAGGTGGGTGTCTCTCAAGCACCAAGCCTGGAGTTGTCTGATAAGTCACTACTGCACCTATAACAACTATATTCCATATAGTTACTTGTCACTGTACAATATGTAATGTAACATCATATGCAAGGCATGTATACACACATGCCGCATACTATAGTATGCTACTCTGTGTATGCACACATGTGCATACTCCATAGTATAGTCTATTGCACTGGCGTATGTGTTAACATGCACATTTCACCCTGTAGCTATCATACAGGCATGGATAATGATCATACTGCTGTGTTACTCATATTTAGGTACCTCTGGCATTCCGCTGCAACAGCAGCCCATTGCAGGTGAGACTGTTATTATTTATCAGGCATGTTACTGCACAGATCTATCTGCCATGTGGACATTTACCACATGTACACATAATGTATGGTCCTGTCACAATATACAGGTCGGACCTGCAATGCATCACAATGGCTACCCATGTGCAATACTTGCAAACTATGTGAAACACCGACATGAAACCTCACAAACTGTCATTGCCAGATGTGTGGAAAGCTGTGCATACAATGGTGGAGGTGCTGTTCACTGTAGGGACATGTACTACAGATCAGAACTACACATGTGGGGAATACAAACAGTACTACACAGTGAGCTGGAGTATGGCCAGCCCACAGGATTCACCAGTGTGGATCATACCCCTGCTATGAATGTCACACAATGTGATGTGCTATCTGACATGTCCATGACATCTAGTGGGCTGGCTGCAACACTGCCTAAATATCCTGAAAAACATATCCCACATACCGAACATACCAGCCTTTGTCTGCATAACCCTGTCGTCAGTGGAGCATATGACATCTATGGGTGTATGCCATATGGGACAACACAGACATGTGAAATAGATGCCCGTCACAATCATTTGGCCAATACATGTGCACACATGGCCATGGAGGATGGCCAGAGACATGAAGCAACACACACAGTAGACGTGATGTGCTTGTGTGTATACCCTGTTGTACATTGGCTGCACATGGTCCAACTATGGCCTTTGTGTAATAGTTATATTGCAGATGTGGAACACTAGACATCCTACAGGCCTGTGCACATCTTGTGTAGGAGTGACATCAATCCACCACATAAGATGTGTTGAACATCCTGAGTGTATCACAACATGACATCAGTCACCTGTACAGTATCCACATCAGCCACAGATACAGTACATTCCCCTTGCTGGTGTCAGACATCAATGTCATCCTTGCTTTTCATGTGTGTGTGTGTGTGTGTGTGTGTGTGTGTGGGTGTGTGTGTGTGTGTGTGTGTGTGTGTGCGCAGTACACAGATGTCATGTGGGACATGGTGTACTGATGAGTTTGCCATGTCTGGCCATAGTTGCCAGGCAGCAGCAATATGGTTGCAGTTGTGCAGGGGTGTAATCCGTATAACCTTCAGTGACCTGTGTCACAAATTTCACATCATGGTTTAGTGTGTATACACCTCAGTGATGTGGGTCACATTCTACAGTATATATATATTGTACCTGAACACAGTCATGTCTATGAACTGTGTCTGTAACTCACACTGTATAGCAATAGAGACGCCTCATGATTCCCTGCAATGGCCATGCACATCAGCTAAATGTGCAGTATATCTATAGGGTAGACAGACAACACTGCATTGGGACACCATTACCCCACTGTATATTTGACAGGACACCATTGTGTTAAACATGTATGCATGTCATTGCACATGTCAGCAGATCACATGTCATACTACATGTGATTGTCAAGGTCATATGCCACACATCAGGCAGGTGTACTGTTAACCTGTGCTGGTCTACATGGTGTAACACAGGGATGTATGCTAACTACTACTATGATTGGGTAATTTGCATGCCTTCTGCTATGACACATGCATGCTGTTGTGTGCAACCCAGGGATGTATGATAACTACCACTATTATTGTCTGAGTTGCATGTTGTCTGCCATATCACATGCATGTTGCATGCCTTCTGTCATATCACATGCATGTTGGGTGCCATAGTGTATGTCAGTGTGTGTGTCTGTGTCTATTGTATAGATTGTAATGTACAGTTCTTGTCTGCCCCTCACAGGTGATGTAGGTGCATTCCCCTTCTGCGGTCCATCTGATGTTAGTGTGCCCACAGACTCTAGCAATGATGATGAACGTATGATTGAGGCATAGACAGGGTTGCCAGGGGCTGAATCTGTGCCATTGGTTGCCATTCCACCTATATTCCCTCATCCCTGCACACAGTTCTCATGCCTACACATACCCCATCACCAGTGGCCATAGAGGAAGGACAGTTGGCATGTGGTAGTTTGGAACAGGAAAGTGTGGGGGCTATGGAAGATGTGCCTGCACACCATGGTCTCAGCCAACTGACTAGTGATGCCCCACACAGGCACGTGGCCAGTGCTACTCATAGGAGGACCTCTTGCCAACATGCCCCTGCAAGACAGAGCGTAGCAGCTGGTGTCACCAGACGCATGTTTCAGGCTGTAATGAAGGCACAGACACATGCTGAACAGCACAACAGAGAAGATCAGAGGCTTCAGAGGGCTGCTGTCCATTCTTTAAACAACAACATCCAGGCAATGGTAAATGCTCAACAGCAGATTGGTGAAGCATTGGATAAACGATTGGGTGACATGGTTGGAGTCCTTCATAGTGGCATGACAATCCATGAGCATGAGCTGTCTGTGTTGGAACATCTGGTAGGAGTGAGGCATCGGGCATGTGGATGTAGGCCTGCTACATCACCTGTTTCAGGTCTACGTGAATGAGCTACATCACATGCTCGCTTCCATAGTGGCAGTAGCAGAAGCAGTGCAGCTGGTGCTGTGCTGTCCACACCATGACACAGCAGGCCACGTGCACGTGGCCCTGGACGGTCCCATCAAGGACACGGTTCCAGTCGACATGTGTCATCAGACAGTACCCAATCTGCACCTCTGCCTGGTAGTGCCCGTGCAACCCCTGGCAGGCACAGGTCACGTAGCCATGGCTGGACACCGTAAACTGTAAAGCCTGGCCTGTACAGTCTGCAGCTGTCAATAATACCCCAATGTAGGCCAGACACATGCCAGAACTGTGTGCATAGGTACACTCACACACCGGAAACATATGTAGGGCACCGCAACCCACTCATGTAAAACATCCACACACACCCAATTAGATCAAAGGCCCTAACCCACACACATGATGTCATCCAATGGTGCAGCCTAGGCCTCTGACAAACATTATCACCCTGTGCATATGATGATGCTTGTGCCGCATCCCTGTCATCCACAACATCGGTGCAGGGACATGCTCATATGGTCTGATGCACAGGGTGAACAGACTAGGAAGATAGGTGTAGATTACAAAAGATGTGTACTTTTGACAGGCAGCAGACATACCATGTAGTACAGATGTACAATGCATTTCATACTGTTAACAGTATGTGTCTTGTCGTCATGATGTTCTGCTTTCCTCCTTCACGTCTAATTGCATGTGCCGGTGGATGTCAGTGTTTGCAGTTAGTGTCCCATATGTAAATGTGGACTACTCACAGGTATGTATGAAAATACCAACATGCACCTTGTAGCTTCCACATCACAGTTAGAATGTCCCATATTCCAAACACGTCTACCGATCCAAGAGCATTATAGCTGTGTATTAAGCTACTGTGGCTACAGATGTGCCATCCATACTGGGTGACATCACAGGTACTGTTACATGGAGTGGTGAGGTAAGAGAGCGGTCTAGCTGATGACAAGGGTAGAGGCCAGTGGGAAGTGTGATGCCTCATTGGGAAGCAGTAATACACATTCCCATGACAGGATGCGAACACACAACTGCACCCACACACTCAGGTATTGACATACATGTATTCAGTGACACAGTAACACACCCACACACTCACAGATTCACTGACACAGTAACACTCACTCACACAGTTGCTAGTGTTGATCTGAGGACTCTGCCTATGTGCAAATCATCATTACAGTACTGTGCACCTACATGATGCACCACCGAGAATACACATGTACAGGTAATCAGTATGACCTAAGATCAGGGACATCAAAACAGATAGTAGATTGCATCGCCTGGATGGGGGGAGGGTCTTATCAGTTCACTATGGTAACATATATCCTTACTCCAGAGACCAGACAGCCATGCACACACACACACACACACACACACACACACACACACACACACACACACACACACACACACACACACACACACACACACTGTGGCATTCACTATTGAATACACCTATGTCATGCACATACAGATACCTCACATATGTGAGATACCCACCCCTGCCTATGTCCTGCTTTTGACATTGCAGTCTGTACAGATGTCTACAACAGTGTACAGGAGAGTGAGTAACAATTGAGATGTATTCCCCACCATACGTGACATATATGGACACACACGGAACCACACATGTCAGTACTGTGAATCAAACACCTGCCTATCTCATGATATGTATGACAGATTTACAGTAGTATTGCACTCATTACAAAGTGTACTGATGCTTCCTTTGGCAACTGTTCTGATATATGCACATGGGAGGTCTTAACTGTTACAGGTGTCAAGTGATATATGTTCGGTGTCACCCTGACCGCTGTCTATGTTGTGTGTGTTGCCCTTCAATTAACAAAACCATTGCTTACCAGTTACACAGGTTATTGTAGGACCACTTGTGACACACCTGTGAGCTGTCCTCAGCAAACATCCATCTGCAAAGATGCCCCACCACTTAGTTATGTCCACACATCTGTCCATACCTTTGGTGCATCTTTCCGTACTTTCAGCATATCACCATATACAGTTGGCAATGTTGAGGCTGCATTGCAACTGCATGATGTACTAAGACACACATCACCTGCATACATCAGCAACTGCACATGCATGGTATCTGAACGCACACCACTACATGTACATGTGTGTAGGTCCTACAATCCTGTCATTTGGGCATGTTTGTAGGCATTGCAATTGGTGGACATGTGTAATGACATACATGATCATGGACTGTTGTATGATATGATAGGTAGAATGGGTGACCAGTACAGAGGGACTGTTACTTCTGTCAATATTGATATCACACCTTATGTACTGTTAGTATTCAGCAGCCATGGACCTACATTCCATGTGCATGTGTGTAATGGCTGTAGCCACCTGTCTGCACAAAGGACAACAGCTATGCTGTTTACATACATGTTGTATGTGTGTGGCATGTACATATCCAGAGCAGGTACATGTATGTCATATCCAAACATGAGGGTGTTTACTGGTGTACAGCAACAGTCATCTGTTAATGCTGTAAATAACCGAGGGCCCCTGGTATGTGTACAGCTGACCTGGTTAAAGACAGTGGTATCATTGCATTGCATAACACATGATGCAACTGTGTCAGTACATGGGTACTCTGCTCAGTTAATATAGAGCTTGGTACAGTCCACTGGTCAGGGGTCATATGGTGGTGTACTATTATATGTCCTACCACATGTATGGATGTGGGTTGGTGGTCCGAGGGCATGGTGGTGTCCGAGGGTTACATCCTAGAATGCAACTTTTGATGCTGTGTCCTGCACCTGACTCATCTGTGATGCCTTTTGTGAGAGTACTGGTCAGTACACGTGAGTGGTCTTTATTTATGTGGGGACTCCACCACCTGAAGTTGTCTGTACCTGTGTTATGGCACACATGTCTGGTTCTGAGGTATATGGTGGTAGTGCTATTGTGCACTACAGAGCCTTCAGCCAGGTGTTCCTCACTGCACAGATGTCAGTACTCCTCATTGTTGGATCTACAGTGAGCAGCTGTGATTATGGATGCTACACATCTAGCACTGGTTAGCATAAGCATATAATGCAGTTGTCCTCTAGGTGTCAGGGTGTTATCCTTTGTTTAGGACATTTGCCTTGGAATGGCACTATATGGGCGAATGTGACTTAGGTATTATCCACACTCCCTTGAATCATGGATGCATGTGTTATGTGACAAAGGCCTGTCTACGTTCAGTCATGTCATCCCAGAATGACAAACACTGGACAACCTCGTAATTACAGCAGGACATTGGCTCACTGTGTTGGTCAAGCAGTTGCCACTCCTAGCAAGACATCACTGTGAGTGGTAGTATTGTGCTTGGTATAGAATGGTACATCTAAGGTGATGGACAGCAGCAGATGTTGTGTATAAGACCGGTGTCAGCTATATGTAGTGCAGCGTTCCTGCTAAAAATGACAACTACTAACACCAGAGTCCATTACAATGCATTCTTTACGTCTAACTGTAATAGCATGGCCACTGTAGCCTTCTGTGTTAAGAATAAGAGTGCATCCCAGACAGCCCTGTGCTACTAAGTGTATGAGCATGCCCAGTATAACCTTGTGTAGATGGGCACATAGTGCATTCTGAACAGCCCTGTGCTACTAAGTGTTTGAGCATGCCCAGTGACACCTTGTGTCGGTTATGTGTCTCTAAGTGTATGGGCATGGCCATTGTAACCCTGTATAGTGATAGTAGTCATCCATTCCACAGATAGACATACTCCAGGTCAGGATGGATTCCTACTTTAAACACACAGGTTCACAGGTATGTACATCTCAACTGCCAGCATTCCTGTTGATGTCCGCATTCCTAGAAGGTCATAATGACAACCTTGAAATGTGTAGTCTGTGTGGCGCGACTCATAACTATGTAGTATTGTAACAGTGATCTGTAGATAGGCAGGTGTTATGTTCCCACCACTGGCGTGTGTGTGTGTGTGTGTGTGTGTGTGTGTGTGTGTGTGTGTGTGTGTGTTTGTCTCCATCTGCCTGAGGACTGAATAATGCTTTTAGACTTCTTACACTCCATACAATTCCTATACCCACCTTTGGCAAGGCTGATTATGTCACCCACCTAAAAATACACCTCTGGGAGTGCTGTGACCCAGTAATCTCAGTAGCATGTTCTGTAACTGCGTAATGCTGTAGTGTGATAAAGTAGCTAGGTCAGTGTTTTAATCCCAGACTTGCCAAGTGTGTGTTTGTGTGTGTGTGTGTGTTTGTCTCTGTCTGCCTGAGGACCAAATAATGCTTTTAGACTGCTCACACTCCATACAATTCCTATACCCACCTTTGGCAAGGCTGATGATGTCACCCACCTAGACATACACCTCTGGGAGTGCTGTGACCCAGTTGTCACCCATCTAGGTATACACGTGTATGTGTGCTGTATCCCAGTATTCACCATAGTGAGTTCCCTAAAAGCGTATTGCTGCAGTGTGATACAGTAGGTAGGGGTTCGTATACAGGACATGGCAAGTGTGTGTGTTTGGCTGTCAGAGCCTGTGTAGAGGTGGCTGTGAGTGTCTAACTACTAGACATGTTGCGGAGTGGATTTTGTAGTTTTCCTATATGGTGTCCATCATATGACACATTGGCCACCTCACAAGGAGTACAGCTGCCAGTCAGCCACCAGACTGTGTTGGCAAGCCATACCTCTAAATCTGGCAAAAGGCCTGGTGAACAAAGTATGCAACCCTACTAGTACCCGGTATATATCTATACCCATGTGCCATGCACAACACACTTGCCTAGGATATCCCGCTATGTTTGCTAGTACCATGCACATTAATGACAGATAGTAGGCATGGTGTGAATGCAGTGGGCTGCAGAGGACATGGCACCCTGTACAGCAGTACAATAGGCACATATTTGTGGATATTGTGCCTCCACTATGTTCCCCACTAGATGCTTGCAACATATGTGGTGCCATCGAATGTGATCCACAGAGGCCATGCAATGCCGTACACATGTGCCCTGTATGGACCAATGCCACTGACACCAGGGAATACCTGTATTATACTATCAATGCAGGTGTAGGGTCGACCTGCTCACTATAAGCAAGTTTCGCCACACCAGGCCAGTATTGGCATATCGGGAGATAACAGTCTGTGTACACAACATGTGCCTACCAAACCAGGTACACCTGTACATGTCACTGTACACTACTGTGGGACATGCACATCTCAGGAAATGCCCATGTGAAGGACTATCAAACACAGACATGGCATGCATTGCAAAGCAATGGCCATACACATTGGTAACCAGGATGTCAGGGCAGATCATGCAGTACCCATCTGTGTAGGACATTGCAGACACTACACCACTGTACCGCACTACATACCATTGTCGGGTGATGCGATGCCAGGGATTACCCCTCACCCAGCCTTGTACAGCCATCTTGCACAGCCAACCACTACACCCCCATGAAGCAATGCATACATGCATGTCAGTACTGGCACCTTGTGTCTGCATGTGGGTTATGATGCTCCCAACCACAGTCACTCCTAGTGTAACCCTCATTGGCATACCAACAGATGTCAAATACTTTCACATGCCCTAGCCCATAGAACCTCCAGATATCCCCTGTGGTGCATGTAGTCCTGCGCATTACTGCAGTGTGGCAAACTTAGTATTTAGGTTGTGTATTTGTGGCTCTGGCAAAGAGTGTCAATGCGAGTCCATTAGAGAGTGTGGTTGTGGTGACAATGGCATCCATTCACATGGACAGCCATGTGTGCCTCACCTAATGTATGTCTACTATATCTCTGTTGCAGATGTCTCTCACCTACACTACAGCACAGCAACATGTCGGCTTTGTGGCACATGTAGTAACGTCATGCACATGTAATAGTCAGTCAGGGGTTTGTCCCCTGTACTGTTAGGTGTATGGCAGATGATGCTTAGAGTTAAGTCTCCAAGCACTTCTCTGGTGTACTTTGCCTGTCCCACCCACACAATCTCTGGTGGATGTGGAGGTGTGCACCTGCTCAGCAGCAGCATGTGTATTGTAAGTGATGAACATGATCAGGTAATGGCCTCTGCACCTATTGCAGTCCTCCTCTAGCTGATTGCATCTGGAACAGCTGTGATGGTGTTCCCATAGCCATTTGCATGATAAACACAGTACACTATCTAGGAAAAACATGTTGGTATTTGGCCATGGCAGTCACTTTGAGTGGTACCTGGATGTGGTGTTCTGAAACGGCATCACAGATGATATCTGGATGCACCTCAAACATCATACACAGTGGGAAATAGCCTAAAGACAGGAGGGTGATGTGCCACACATGACTACAGCATGTAAGTGTAACTATGCTGCATTGAGACTACTGCCTGTTTAACATGTTGTGTGTGGTAATGGCTATTCTGCATGTTTTAATACAGACATAACAGTACTCTGTTCATGAGGGACCCCCATCTGTAGGGCCATCTGTGAACTGGTCAGTGTGCGGAACCATTTGTTTCCTGTATTACACACTGAACACACATCTGTGCACAGCAAGAGCATAGTGTGAGGATTGCAGACAGTACATGATGATAGGGATGTGTTACTGCCATCACATCCCTGACTGGACATATGTCACATGAAACAGTGGTATGACAGACACTGTCTGGGGTTCCCAGTGACAAGCCAATAATGGGCAACTGTTCATAGCTGCGGTCACACGTCTACTACACATTGTACGGATGGCATGCAATATATATGCATGTGTTGTGCTCCCTCTGCAAATGTATGCCATCTGTTGTGTTGGGTTGATGGTGATATCTCTGCATACTGTTGTAGGTAATCCTGTATGCTGTTGTTTATCACTAAGCCATATGTGGGTTTAAACTGCAACACCATACGCTGAATGGGTTGGGAGGTCCCGGCAGAACCTCCTGTCCCACTTCAGCTGACCATGGCACCGGGCACCAGTACATGTGGGGCCCAGCCTTGGACATCAACCTCAGTTGGCTCTGCACCACCTTCTGGAGGTACCACCACTGAGGATGGGGCATGTCCCCCCTGGGACCAGGACTGGACAGGTAAATGTCTGCTGTCATGCCGTCCTGGACGTGTTGCATTGGGGGCTCACTAGGGGGTTCCGAATCCAGATACGCAAGCTCAAGGGTGGAGTGTCACATTTACAGGGTGATGCTGCCCCTCCTGGACAGCCCCCAGCACTGCCTCCTTTGCAGCTGTTTAGGTGCAGTGGCGGCTGCCCATGGCTGGGAACCTCCATCCCACTGTTCCCATGGGCTTGTGAATGGCGAACACCCATCCCTGTCCGAGGTGTATCCCCCCACATGCGTCATATACCAACCCTGTATGCTGTCTTGTCTGTGATCCTACCTTACCTATCCTCCACAGCCATACCTACTCTCCTTCCCCCACATCTGACCCTCACCCTACGGAAACATAAGGCCAATCGGCTCCTAGGGCAATATCTGCCCTATACATAGCTGTCCATTTCACACATGTGCCCACTGGAATCATGTAAGCCCTGTAATATGCGTCACAACATACTCCTGTTATCCTCACCCCTGTCCTTCAGGCACATGATCTTGGTATGCACATCACTCCTAAATGATCCAGGTACATGTGATGAGGATGACCCCATTGTATACACAACACTACCGGTCCCTCTATGGTAACCCCATTTACCTTTATCACAATGATGATGTTGCACACAGCACCTTGCAAGAGTACTTTTCACACATAATGATTGGACAGGTACTGTTGTGTTAATGTACATTACATGCACAGAGTGATGTATACAGCCACTGTACAACTGTTTGCGTGTATGAATGACACATGTCTGTCTGAGGGAGTCTTGAGATTACATAGAACAACACCACTACATAATACAGGCATCGCTGGTGTTTCCCGTTTCATTCATTTGTAATGCTTTGTCGCCACATGGTATGTTCCTGATATATCTCTATATATGTATGTACCTATATGCTGGACATAAACACTCACATACACATCTATATGATGGGATACATTCCTATACTGTTGAATGACTACGCTGTATGATATGTTTGTGGTACTGTCCATTGTCTGTATATCTGCCATGGTGTATTGGTAAATCACATTAGCTGTGTGTGCAGGGTCCTGGTTCTAAGCCTTGCAGAGGACGTTTATTTGGTTGCAGGGAAGAACAAGGTCATTGGATACGGAGGAAGTAAGGCACATTAAAGTAGATGTGAGTGTGTGTGTGGGTTTGCGCGGTGTTAAGCAATGCTAACCTCTGGTTACAGCTTCCTACACTCGGTTAGCCTCTACATTGCTTTACTACAGGATATGTACCCAAAGAATGGCGTACAGCTACAGTAGTCCCACTCCACAAAGGTGGTGCCACAACGGACCCGGAAACTATCGCCCCATAAGCCTGAGTAGTCTGGTCTTTAAAGCTATGGAGCGTATTATCATGGAACTCATAAACAAAGACATTGGGAGCTTCCAGACACTGGACCCTACCCAATTCGGCTTTGTTAAGGGCAGATCTTGCCTCTTAAACCTAGTTGATTTTTTTGAATCAGTTACCAAAGCCATAGATGAGGGCAAGGTAGTCCACACAGCCTACCTGGACCTTGCAAAAGCCTTCGACACAATACCCCACTCGGGCATCATAAATAAGCTTACCAGCTTAAATATCAACCCCTATATCACAAGGTGGGTTGCAAACTGGCTCAGAGATAGAACCCACATGGTCAGAATCGCAGGTGCCATGTCCGAATCCAAACCAGTTACAAGTGGCACCCCACAGGGCTCAGTTCTGGGACCTCTCTTTTTTGGTATATACTTCTCTGAGGTTCAGGCTAGCATGGGGGAATTATGGCTGACAAAGTTCACAGATGACTGCAAACTGGGGGCCATAATCGAATCTCCAGCTGACACAAGCATCCTCCAAAAGGGTCTCATAGAGACGGATGCTTGGTGCCAGAGCCACGGCCTCAAGCTAAATGCTAAAAAGTGCATAGTCATCCCCTTTGGGAAAAACAAGGTGCCCACAAATTACCATATAGGTGGTAATCCATTAAGTATGGAAGAAGTAATTAGAGATTTGGGGACCAACGTAGATAGTAATCTCTCCTTTGATAATCACGTTGCCAAAGTGGTTAGAAAGACCTTCTATATAGCCCACCTTATCACAAAGGGTTCAGATCTAGATCAAGAGAGGTCATTGTGCCCTCTACTCATCACTCATCAGGCCCATAATTGAATACATTGCCCCTTTGGGATGTACCTTACCCGACACCTGCAGCAACTGGAGAGACCCCAAAAGTACCTCACCAAGAGGATCATGGGCTACAAACAGATGTCCTATACAGCTCGACTAAAGAAACTCCAGCTCTACTCAGTTGCTTACCGCCTACTCAGAGGCGATCTATGCCTGACGTACAAAGCCATGTCAAACCCAGAATTAATGGACATGCTCCACCTCAAAATCCAAGTCCCTTAGAGCTACACGCCCAGGGACCTAAACCTCAGCACAAAAATAAATAGGACATGCTGGAGGGACAGATTCATTTCCCAGAGGCTCCCTCACTCTGGAATAGAATCCCAATTCATGTTAGACATAGCCCCTCGCTGACCCTCTTCAAGCAAAATCTGGACGCGTGGATGGGAAATCGCAAATTCACCCCTGGGATCTCTTCTGTGTCTCTGCTAGACAGAGGCACAGTAAACTAATCTTAAAAGGGTACCTTCTGTGACCTACTTTACAGAGGCACAGTAGGCTAATCTAATAGGGAGGCGGAAGCCAAATACACTCTGGCTAGGCTTATAAATGCCCTAGGGCAGATAGCCTAGTATCTACCTATGAACCTATGAACCAGTGCAATACTTGCAGACTGGTAGCCAAACAGGCTTAGATCCGCTCACTCCGGCACTTGCAAATGCACCGACATTGGTGCTTGCATCTGACACTCACACCCCTGGGTGGGAGCAAGTACCACAGTATTACCTTGTGATGCCTATTACATCGGATTACATGCCTAGAGTATTGGGAATGGCTGCCCATTAGGCAACAGCATGCCGTTCGACTGTACAGAATCTGTGACCTGTCCAGTGATTTAATCATATTATTTGTGTGTTCCTCTTACAATCTGCTCCCATCTAGCTGATACATGGGAACCAAGACTCTTCAATACAGACAAGTAATTGGGTTTTGAGACCCACATCCGTTGGCCGAGCCATGCTACCGCATACCTGTTATAGGGTTGCCACCTTTTCAATTGCTCAAAGTGGGACTAAGGGACTTTTATGTAGAGATGTCAGATTTTGCAGGACAAAACATACCCACAGCCAGCACAAAGGAAAGTACTTCACTGTTTTGCCTAAATAAAAGCTTAGTCTTGTAGCATTATAGTTGCTTATACTGTTTCTTGTAACATTTAGGTATTTCAGATACAAAATAATTGTTTTATGCAACTACTACAGACAATATAGGAAAGCTTTGTCCTAAAATCTCAGGGCATTTGCCATAATTTCAATTATTTTGTAGGACACAACTGCCCAAATGGGAGTGTCCCTCGCAAAGGTGGACAGGTGGTAACCCCAACCTATTATTCTATCATCTTTCTAAGGTAGTCGGTGGAATATGTGCTTTCTGTCACTATCAGACCTCTCATACGAATGGGGAAGAATGAACACTGAATCAGGGACACTGCATAACAACATCAGGGACACATTTAGAAGTTTGGTGCTATTAACTTGACACGCTGACAGACCTAGAGCATATTTATTCATACACATTGTCTGAGGTACATGCTGTTTATGACTCTTACATGTTGTCATTATTCATTACATGTATTCCACCCCCTTTTCTCCTAATATCACTAGTTCTAGGGGGGTTTAGGTGGGACAGAGTTAGATTCTGAGTCATAATCACGGACATCCCTGGCAATTGGGGACAGTTCAATGGTATGGTCCCTATGTGTTCCCCCAATGGTTTACTGACTATCCAGTGGATGTGCTCTTAGGGTTTGGGAGGTATGGGCATCTGCTATGTCCACATCAGAATATTACTTACATCCACGGGGCGGTCTTAATACGGCTCTGCCAGCCAACACCTGCACACCTAGGCCCATAATCGCATACCCATAGTTCCCCTACCTGCCACTTCTCTACAGCACTCATCCTTACTGTGGGTGCAGATGTGGTATAAACACACCACTACACACTGCCCACTCTCTCCATGTCAGGACTCATGTCGTACATTGTGTCGACCCATGTGTTATCAGGCTTGCACAACCTACTGGTCCATGTACGTCTACAGCCTGGTTGGATAAATCATTACAGGGCCTG
This sequence comes from Protopterus annectens, assembly GCF_019279795.1. Taxonomy (NCBI): domain Eukaryota; kingdom Metazoa; phylum Chordata; order Ceratodontiformes; family Protopteridae; genus Protopterus; species Protopterus annectens. The sequence continues at coordinate 94,586,990 of NC_056726.1, read as the reverse complement.
GCTTCAATCACTAATTTTTGGTGTCCCACAAGGGACATCAATGTCCATGTTTCAAGTGTAGACCTTGCAGATCTCTCCCACTGGTAGTTTCCTGCCGGTGGTCTGGGAAGCATAGTGGGTCTCGCAGTGGGTGTGGCTGCTCATTAGGTGACGCCTCTGCCCAATGAACACATTCACTTGCATCCCTAGGGCTGTTCATATTGGCCAACATCAGCCAACACCTGCACGCCTACACCCATAAGTAGCTACCTATAGTTCCCCCACCCTCGCCTCCTTGACAGCACCCATACTTACTCTGGGAACTGGTCGGCTCGGGACACACCACTAAACGCTGCCCACTCTCCACTTCACAGGACCCATTTCATACAATTGTCTCAGCCTATGGGTAATCAGGGTTACCCATCCTTGTATTCTGAGTCTGTATACACCGCGGACAAAATGGATGATCTATCACATTCATATGGTTTGGCCAATTTTTGGGGTGTCCTGCAAGGGACGCTCCAGTATGTGTTCCATGATTAGAATCCACGGGTGCACTGTGCCCCCCCCCCAGTTGTATCCTGCCTGTGGTCTGGGGAGCAGTGGACACTTTACATTGATTGCGTGTATAGTTCCCGTGTCTGGCTGTGTGGGGGTGGGGGTGGAAGGGCATGCTGTGTGTGTCATGTGTCTTGCCTGGGCTCCTCACTCCTAAATATATGTCTATACATATATGTATATATATTTATATATATGTGTGTGTGTGTGTGTGTGTGTGTGTCTGTAAACCAATACATTCCCTGCACATATGCACTTACACATGCGTAATGGTGTTTATATATGCTTCACCTGCATACTAGTGCCTTATTCATTATGATACTGACACTTCACTCCAGTTATCTTGTAATTGGTATTTAGCACATTATACAGCAGACAGATGTCACAATATGTTCATGTATGGATTACCGGTGGTAATCGGAATGTGATACAGTGTGATTCGGTATGAGAATGTCTGTTCGTTAGGGGTTGCTCTAACGAATGCACTATTGCTGTGCCGCTCCATATGCATATATATCCATATACCCATGGCTCCTGGTTCCCCAAACACACCCCAGTGCCTCCCTAACACTGCTGTCATCCATTCTCCTGTCAGATTCGAGGTGTATCAACACCACTACACACTGGCCACACCCTACTCCTATAGAGCCATCCCATCGGTTTACTCACTCCACGTATCCTCTGACCTCCCATATGTTTAGTCCATGAACATTGGTGATGAGGGAGGTCGTAGGATACGTGGAAAGAAATACTATTTGCTATTATTGGGCTGACCCACATGGGACATGCAAGTGTTTATGGCAGGATTAGACTCTATACTTTATTACATCTTTACTTCCATTAACATAACACTACAATTCATTAATATGTATAACTATGCGGTATCGCACACGTTACACATGGGAGCCTAGTTATGTACGTGTTCAGCGTATTTCTTTTACAATTAGACTGATTAAGTACTTGTCGTTGCCGTACTGGGCAGATCACAGAAAGGATTCCATGTGTGGGGAAGCCCTCACATTGGATTATCGTCAGCACAGCACTGACTTTGGATACTGTACACGCCTCTGCGTTCTAGCAGTTTCGTCCCATCCCTCTTCTGCACAGCCTGTTATTCCATCTACTGTCAATGTTTGTAGGTGCACATTCCTATTATTTATGTCTACAAATAGAATGCATGTGTTACAGAGAATGTACTTCTACATATTGTTGTCTGCATGTGTGTGTATGCATATATACCTATTACAACCTCGCTGACCTCCACGGGGTGGTCCATTTAGAACCAGGCCATCCAACACTGGCACGCCTGGATCTATAATTTCATACCCATAGTTCTTCCACACCACCCGTGTTCAACTTACATGCATAACTTCCATTATCCACTTCTTAATGCAGCCATGACACACCTCTACACATTGCCCTCTTCAGAGTGTTAGGGGCCCTACACATATGTTGTCCCGCCTCACGTATTCACAGGCTCTCCCGCCATGTAATCTTTGAACATACCTGCCCTTGCTAGTGTTATAGATTACGGCCATTTGCGCTTTACAATTTTTGGTAGTCCCAGCATGGACTACTTTCTGTCTGTGTGTAAAGTAGACTTAGCAATTCAACGATGTTACTCCCACTGGTAAAACCCTGCCTGTGGTGTGAGTAGCAGTGCTCTTCTCACTCCTGGGCAGCTTATGCTGACAGCACTATATAATACCATAGTTGCTCTTGATTCCCTTCACATCCCTGGTGTATGCTTTATTTTTATGACGTTCATTCTTCATATATATATATATATATACATATGTGTGTGTGTGTGTGTGTGTGTGTGTGTGTGTGTGTGTATGTGTGCGTGTGTGTGTGCGTGTATATAAATATATATATATATATATATATATATATATATATATATATATATATATATATATATATTTATATGCATATATATTACATCTGTACATACGTATATACATTTTCTATGCTGGGCGCTGCTTACACCCGCTCATACGCACTCGCATATGCTTACTGTGTGTTACATATGTTTACTGCTGCTTATTTGTGCTTACTTGTGCCTTATTCATTATGACAGTACCACTTTGATTGAAGGGATGTGGTTAATAGTCCCATGCGATACTCACATTCACTTTTACATCTTTTAATGCCAGTTTTGCAGCAGAACAACATTCATTCCACAAGGAAAATGATATGTACTATAGTCAAACTTGAACCGTGAATGCCTGTTTTTAAGGTGGATACTCTAACCACTACACTATTTGTGTTCTGCTTCATTTATATGCATACCCATGGTTCATAGTTACCCGAACACACGCCACAACACTTCACTAACACAGCAGGCATCCATTTTCCTGTTGGGAAAACTGCACTACTACACATGCGCCATTCCCTACTGCTCTGGACCCATGCTGCATGTTGACTCACTCAAAGTATATTCAGACCTCCCAAGCCTATAGTCCTGGCACATAGGCTTGTCTGACTGTGGACCGGGACTGCCCTGTATCTGTTTGAAAGTCAGATTTAGCATGTGGACAAGGTTACTCCCACTGTTAGCATCCTACCTGTGGTTAGAGACACAGGGATATTGGTCAGCTTGATATGTCAGCACTAGATAATACAAGTGTTCTGCTGCTGTTTTCCTTCACATTCATTATGAATGCTTTCTTGTGCCTATGTTCATTCTGTATATATATATATATATATATATATATATATATATATATATATATATATATATAGATATATATATATATATATATAGATATATATATATATATATATATATATATATATATATATATATATATATATATATATATATATATAGGGTTGCCACCTTTTCAATTGCCCAAAGTGACACATTTTTGGTACAAACATCAGATTTTGCAGGCCGAAACATACCCACAGCCAGTACAAAGGACAGAACCTCACTTTTTTGCCTAAATAACAGCTTATTCTTGTAGCATTTTAGTTGCTTATTCTGTTTCTTATAACATTTAGGTGTTTCAGATACAGAATAACTGTTTTATGCAACTATTACATAAATATAGGAAATAATTTTGTCATTAAATCTCAGGACATCTGCCATTGTCATTAAATCTCAGGACATCTGCCATTTTACAATATTTTTACAGGACACAGCTGCCCAAAGAGGGACTGTCCCTCGCAAAGTGGGACACCCTATATATATGTGTGTGTGCATATATATGCACACACATGTACGCATGCATATACATTTATATGATTTAATTACTTTGATCATACTGTTGAATGACTGTGCTGTCTGCTATGTTTGTGATAACATCAAAGTTAGGTATAACTTCCATGGCTTAGTGGTAGATCACATTGATTGTGATGTGTAGGTTCCTGGCGTCGGGCCTGGCCGACGTGGTTTATTGTGTCGTTGGGCAGAACAAGGGATGTTGGACTAAGGGTGAGTACAACACTTGTCAGCTGTGGTTTTCCATTTAACTGCCGATTCACGTCAAGCAAAAACCTTCTGCATTCTTACTGTGATACATCACCCCAGTTCACATTTCAATGGTATTATATCATTATACAGCATAAAAGTAGCAAGATATGCTCATATATGGATTACGCATCATAAATGGTCTGTGCTGCAGTTGAACCAGCAATGTCTGCTCAATAGGTGGATTCTCTAAGTTAACCACTACACTATTGGTGTTCTGCTTCACTTATATGTATACCCATGGTTCACAGTTTCCTGAACACATGCCTCAACACTTCAGTAACACAGCAGGCATCCATTTTCCTTTTGGGAAAACCGCACTACTACACATGCACCATTCCCTACTGCTATAGACACGTCCCGTATGTTGGCTCACTCCAAGTATATTCAGACGTCCCAAGCTTATATTCCTAGGACATACATTCATATAATGGTCAGAGTGTTCAATTAGTCTTCTGGTTTTTGGCTCGTTCGACTGGTGACTGGTGACTGGGACTGCCCTGTACCTGTTTGAAAGTCAGACTTAGCATGTGGACATAGTTAGTTCCACTTTTAGCATCCTACATGTGGTTGGAGATGCAAGAGGTTAGCTCACCTTTGGGCAACTTGATATGACAGCACTAAATATTATGGGGGGTTCTGCTTCTGCTTCCCTTCACCTTCGTTATGATTGCTTTATTGTGACCATGTTCATTCTTTATATATATATCTGTCTGTCTGCCTGTACATACACATGCATATACACCTACATGCTTATTTACATTTCCCATACTGTTGAATGACCGCCACTTACCGTCACACATACCCGCTTACTTCTACTTTAAAGTGCCTTAATCACCCTATATCCGACTGCCATTATTGTGGCCATCATATAAAATTAGCCCTTGCATGGCTTGGACCCAAGAACAGGAACACCATAGTCACTGGTTTTACCACTAAGCCATCCATGATACATTCTCTATGGATGGTAATTAGGATATATGACTTTACTACAGCCATTCTACAGTACTGGCAATGAATGTGACAGTCGGGTGGTGTACATATGTATAGTACATGTTACTATTCATATGTTTCTGGGAGGCATATGTATACATTTGCAAGTATACATATCTATGAATTGGACACATAATTGACAACTACTTATATGCATGTATGTGTGATGTGTAGCTATGCAAATATAAGTATGTACGTTTATAGATATATGACTACATATCTGGAGTTATACATGGCCATGTATATGAACGACCACATACAGGAGGTACCTGTACCGTTTGTATACAGGGGTTGTGTGCATCATTACAGCGAGGAACCTGGACAGGGTATACAATTTGTGGACATGTACTATTTGGAAGATGGCTATGGGGAAGCTTCATGTGAACATATGAAAGGTATATATTCCCGATAATACACGTGGGGAGACATGCATCACGGTCAAGTGTTTAATCCCGGGTCATAGGTTCTGCAGGATCGGCTGGAGACTGAGCAGGGTTGTGGACAACTACTGCTCATACAACTTGTGTCCAGATGTCTACGGGATGGGACATTGTGTCGTGCCACCAAGTCTAATCTTTAGAACAGATACTTATCCCATGAGGGATAGACAAAAATTTTAGGGACCAATGACTTCTATTCTTTTGGCTTTATGAAAATGAGGGAGGGTTATACATGCAAGGGATACATAGTTTGCAATCCTGAGACTGCCTAGGGTGAGACTGCCTACTAGGTATGAGTAGGGGTCACTATGTGCAGATATGGTTGCACCAAGCTAGCAGCCCGAGTATGGGTGGTTTTGGTGGACGTTCAGGAAGGGGGGGTGTGCTGTGGGGGGGATGATGGGTATTCAATTATGTATCCAGGTGTGTTGGGGTTGGATGGCTCAGTTCAGGCCAGACCATTATGTGGGTGTGAGCCGGTAACGTTTCTGTACATATGTATCGCACATTTTAATGTTCATATGTTTGTGGGATTGTGTTCTGCAGTATGGCCTGTCAGGCTGCACTGCGGATGTTAATGTTTGTTCTTTGGCTTCCTTTCTGATTCACCCACTGCTCCCTCGTACACCTCCAGTTCACCTATTGTACATCCGATCCAGTCTCCCCTTGGCGAATTATTACATTACCCGTCAGCCCCCACCCCCATATTCCACACACACCATCCATCCCTTCTCTGGTTGATGGCCCATGGCACAGACAACAGAACACATTGCGTACACTATACATCTCTGGTACCAGTATGGTTGTGAGGACAACCCTAGCATTTTTGATCTTCCACATGCTGTACTTCACGCACATAGGTACACACAAATACTTATCTTTCATGACATGGTAGGTAGACCTGGATAATACCCGTTCATCTTTGGGCTGTCCAGACAAGGATGACCTGGACCACGAATGGGTAGATATTGAGCAAATGCTCTGAACATTGGTAGGGTTGCCACCTTTTCAAATGACCAAAGTGGGACATTTCGGGACACACATCAGATTTTACAGGCCGACACATACCCATGGTCAGTACAAAGGATAGTACTTTAGTTTTATGCCTAAATGAAAGCTTAGTGTTGTAGCAGTTTAGTTGCTTATACTGTTTCTTGTAACAGTTAGGTATTTTACATAGAGAAATAAGTATTTTATGGCACTATTAAATAAAATATGGGACATAATTATGTCCTACAATCACAGGACATTTAACATTTTTAATATTTTTGGTAAGGACACAACTGCCTAGAGAGGGACTGTCCCTCACAAAGTGGGATAGTGGTAACCCTAACCAATGGGCTAGGCTTAGCAAAGGGCAGCGGCATGCAAACATTATGCGTTTCGCTTACACTTGGTATAATAATCAACACTACAATGGAATATGGGCACGGGGTTTTAAATGTCATTTGTTCGAGGGACAGGGACTCAATATTCAGCTACGTGCCTTTGTGTTTACTTTTTATTTTGGTGTTCGCGAAACTGTCTTGTATGCTTTGCATACATTTCCGTATCCACGGACACTGACAGGAGTGATTATTATTAGAGGCAGGCTGTACTAGTCAGCATTTTAGGTTGTGCATCTGCAGCCGACATGTTAACGTCTCCGTGCAGCACTTAGACACGCCCCCTGCACTCGCGCACATTTCCTATGCACATAAACGTTGCGGCAGCGTGCCTTCATTAATACGCATGTGGTGCTGCTGCGCCATCTCTAGGCTGCATGGTTGGCGCAAGGCTAACGCCGTCCTTGCGCCGAGCTTCATGAATCCTGGGGTCTGTGTGTAATTTGAGAGTCCTACTATGAGATTTACTCCTGAAAAAGGGCTTTGGCATAGTGGGTTAACTACCTGGACATTACAATGTAATTAATAAAATGCAGAAAAATGGGTACATTTCGTACCCAGGCTGTAATACTACTCACAGAAATTACAAGTGTTTGGTTCAACTTCATAAGACTGAAAAATGGTGGAAAAACAGCACTGTAATTTCATGCAAGTCACAAACTGAATCATCCAGTGGAAGATTGGAGATTGTTGATGCATATTAAGAGTATACTGGGGGAAAAAGAGGTGAAGTGGCAGCTATCATTAGATGCCACCACATACCCTGGTTTAAATGACAATATTCCCATTAAGCCTGTCCTGGTAGCCCATTTATGAATTCATAGTATAGGTTTTAATAAAGGAAATTACTGAATTAATATATTTGTATTTTATTTGTACATATTAAGAAATTATGCAAAATAGTTTATGTAGCACAGGAGGTTTTATTCATTCACATGTATTTTTTTAAGAAGAAGTTTATATATTTACATATTTATATATTTATGTGTCTCTTTAAAAGTAATGTAGATGCTTATTGGTTTTTATTTATTGTTTGTTCACAACATTCATGTATTCTGAGGAAGTCAACGTTGGTGTTGATGAAAGCGATAAATAAATAAATCAGCTTGTGACAAACTTTCAGTTATTTTTTATAACTTATAGTGTGATCCACAGTGTACACTAGTGGGTGTGTTTGGATACAACTATTTGTTTTTTTCTTAGTCAGTTCCTGATACGCTTAAGTTGGTTTACAGATTGTTGATGCAATTACATCCTTCCATCCATCCAGCTTCAACCCCTATTTTTCCCATTTTGCACATGGGGGTCAGGGTGTCATTTCAACAGTGTCAATGATGCTCAAAAGTCTTAACAGCAGAGAGCAGCTGCATTTCCCGTATAGTATTTACAAGATTTCAGTATCTCAATGAATTCCCCTTACTTTGAGTCAGTGTGCAGAAATTGGAATCCTCTGCAAAAATGATTTAAAATGATACAGCAAGATTTGATTTCACTATAATAAACAGATAGATGTTACACTTTACTGTTTACACTTTTGAAGATTAAACTTAGGGGCCATGATCTTCTGTTATACTTCCACAGAATCAGTAATACAACCTGCTACAAACTTTCACCTGGATAAATGCAGTAAGCAAACACACAGGCCTGGGATTCATTCACAAGCATGTACACTTTGTGCTTTGACTACACGATTTGTGCATGTTAGCATGATGAGCAACAGTGCTCATTGAATATGCAAGCTGTTAAAGAAGCCTATACGTTTAGCAGCACATACCCAGGGCTAAGACATGCATTAGTGGGCAGAAAAAAAGGGGAACGGAAGCTCAAGCACCCAATGAAAACAAAAGGTGTTGCCTGCAAACAACCTAGTGAATAATTGTGCGCAGACAGCATAATGCAAGGCAAAGGCAACGTTAATGAAAGAATTAAGATGCAGGAAAAGTTAAATAGGGAAACTGTACACTGATACAGGGATTAGTGTACAAACAACAGAAAGAGGAACCTAAACAGGGGATTGTACAGAGATATAAATTATTACTCAACAAACAAGAAGCAGGGGAAGCTGAACTGGGAAACTGTAGTTAGGCAATAAGGAGCAACTTGGTCAGAAATAATTCTTCATATTGATGTATTAAAGGTAATCTTCTTCAATGCTTTGACACATATACATAAATGAAAACTGAAATGCTGTCAAATGATGTACGATGGGCACAAAACAACAAGGTAACAAAGGATACTTAATGTGATACATGTGTATCAAATGCTGATTTCAAAAAACAGCTATTACAGAAGATACATAAGTGTATATCTGCATATATTGCAATTATTGCATATCAGATGTGCATACAGAATACCTATCATAAACAGAAGTATGCTACATTCTTGAGTTCATAATACATCCACAGTGTGTGAACGTGCAGCCAATTTAAATACAACTAAACACACCAAAGGCTCAGATAGTGTCAACCTGGCACTCCAGATACAAGAGAAACAAACCAGTTGCTTGAATAAAAACACCACCAATGAATACTTTTCAAATAAATGTATTTTATAACCACAATGAAATGGCAGATAACAGTTGAGTGCTTTCAACCCTCTAACCATGGAACTTCATCAGAACTGTTAAATTAAGTCAATAAAACTTGTTTATAATTTATTTAAATGGTCATGTGATGCAGAAATAATTAAGAAATAAAGAAAGTAACTCTGGCACCTCATTAAATTCCTATACAGTATGCATTATAAAGTGTTCAATAAAATATGTTTCTTCCACTGGAAATACAAAAAAGTTCAGAAGTATATACACCACAGCCACGACATGAAGAAATACTGTTTTATTCACAAGTAAAAACTTTCACAACAAACGTTACTTCTTCAGGCATAAGAACAAATATTTAATGAACCAATACCTCTTTATATAGCACACACCATAAAGTGTAAATAAGCAATTAAGGATGCTAATAAATATTTAAAAGGGCAGTACTTATAAAATATAATATAGAAACATATCAAAACATATAAAAGCATGTATATAAACAAATTACTTTATGCAGCTACGAAGAAATTTTAACTCTGGTTTCACTGTGAACATTGTGTTTAATCTGGGGGGGCGGGGTATCCTCTAAAACTCAAAATCCATTTATTTTCCTGATTCTCAGTCAAGGTTTATATATCACATAATCGAACTTCCAAAATATTGAACACCATAAGGTCGAACTTGAAAGTTTGAAATGTGATAACATCGAAAGCTCAGAACAGCAAATTTTTTTCCTGGGGAAAAAATTCACTGTTCCGAGAAACACACACACACACAACACAAGCACACCAAAAACTATGTCTAATGTGGGGGGCTTCACCCCCACATCCTCTGAAGTGGGGAGCTGTGCCCCCACATCCCCCTACTTAAATATACCAACTCCAAGATCACACCACAGTGGAGGAAATAGCGAAGCCACAGAACAGCCCACCGAATTCTTGTCCTGGGTAAGAATTTGATGTTCCGTGGCTTCAATATTGTCAGCGTTCGAGGTTTCAGTTTCAATGTAATGCCATTCGATGTTGTGCAGTTTTGCGGTTATGATATAAACCCCTCAGGCATACTAAAAATATCCCCTCCCCTACGATATGAAGTCATATTTACTAAAATCAAAAACTTAAAATTATGGGCATTGCTTGTATCACATATATGTTTCAATAAAACTAAAAACAGTTCACAGTGTTTGAGCAGCAAATAGCAAACAAATTGTTTCAACAGTACATATAATGCAGAAATTGTCTTCTGAATAGACTCACTGTAATCCAAGACTGAATCTTAAATCAAGTCCAATGTAGTAGCCACAAAAAGACACCAGCTGTTGTTACATTCCCATGCAAATGGAATGTTATATATCCACCAGCAATGAAAAAAAATCCACCAATGCATGATCCAAAGTCCATTAAAACAGAACTTTATTATTAACACCACCAAAAAATATAATAACAAAGTAAAACATGAGAGCAGGTTTAGTTCTTTCATCCTAATAAAACATTTGGACTTCTTCAGAATCTGCCATCTTTTAGCTCTCATCCTTTTTTATACCCAATGGTTAATAAGCCTTAATTAAATAATCATTTCATGGTCTGTGGTTTCTTAAAGGTATGTTAAACAATATGCATAAACTGCATAAATGGATTAATATAAAAATAAAAACACAACAATATATGTAAAAAGAACCAGTTGCATAAACGGAACACTAGCGGATGGCGTTACTGTGGATCCAAGTAGTTCGAGTAGTTCAGTACAAGCTCTTCACTTCCATTAGTACTAATAGCTCCAATAAACTCAATTTTACAAAATGTAACAGTAAGCAGCAGTCAATGATAAAATATATCTTGATAAAAAGTTCCTTATAAGTAAATGAAGCGACAGTCTGAAGACCATAAAAGGAAGTTTTAATCACAGAGTTAGCGCTTTCACCGTAGGCTTTTTCAAACTCACAAAGGTGTCCTTTTATTCATACATCTTATAGGAATAAATGCATTCTCATAGGTCAGACAATAAAACAATTAATGCTAGTTAATAACAATCTTAAAAGCATAATATCCTTATAATAGTAATATATACTTAAAAACACATATAGATTAATATAATAATTAAAATCACATTTCTATAGATTTATTAAGACAAATACTATATAGCAAACTTTAACATAACATAAAATGATGTTATTAGTATAATATTGAAATTAATATGAGAAATGAACCACTATTAATATATAAATTCATCAAAAAAAAATTATATTAAATAATATAGTGTTGATACCTTATATTAAAGCATGAAAAAAAAGATTAAAAAGAAAAAGAATAAGTAATTAAACATGATAGATGAACATATTTTAGTATATAATATGAATACCATGTTATTTAGCATAGTATTTCATAGATGATTTTTAATATTCATCAATAGTAGTTTAAATTTCACAACAGTATTAATTTTCTATACAACTTTTGATAGTTATGTAGTATATGCTATAATAGATAGTCATGCTTTAATATAAGGTATCAACACTATATTATTTAATATAATATTTTTTTGATGAATTTATATATTAATAGTGGTTCATTTCTCATATTAATTTCAATATTATACTAATAACATCATTTTATGTTATGTTAAAGTTTGCTATATAGTATTTGTCTTAATAAATCTATAGAAATGTGATTTTAATTATTATATTAATCTATATGTGTTTTTAAGTATATATTACTATTATAAGGATATTATGCTTTTAAGATTGTTATTAACTAGCATTAATTGTTTTATTGTCTGACCTATGAGAATGCATTTATTCCTATAAGATGTATGAGTAAAAGGACACCTTTGTGAGTTTGAAAAAGCCTACGGGTGAAAGCGCTAACTCTGTGATTAAAACTTCCTTTTATGGTCTTCAGACTGTCGCTTCATTTACTTATAAGGAGCTTTTTATCAAGATATATTTTATCATTGACTGCTGCTTACTGTTACGTTTTGTAAAATTTAGTTTATTGGAGCTATTAGTACAAATGGAAGTGAAGAGCTTGTACTGAACTACTCGAACTACTTGGATCCACAGTAAAGCCATCCGCTAGTGTTCCGTTTATGCAACTGGTTCTTTTTTCATATTTTATTCTTATTTGTTGCATTAGGAACAATACCTGTTTGTTGATCGTGCTTTTGATTTTTACAACAATATATGTGAATATGTATACAAGTGACCAAATATTTTATAAAACATCTTCTTCATCACTGTATAACAAAACTTTTAAAACACTTTAAAACAATGTGCTACAACAAGACTTATAAATAAAACTCCTGGTGCTACCAGGCAGTCTCCCATCCAAAAACTAAGCCCAACCCTTCTTCGCTTCCAAACTCAGCCCATTCAGAATGGTGCGATTACAAGTTCATGTTTAAAAATGTATTCTTAAATTAAACAATTATGTTAAAAATTCAAAACTTTTAAAACAATAATAATATGAATCTAAAAAAATAAAACTACTATTATTATTTTTATGAAAATGTTATCATTATTAGAAAAATTTAAATAAACACCATGAATAAATGTTTACAAGTGTTTGAAGTATATTCAATCAAGCACTTAATACAACATTCCATACAATTCTCATAAATCCAATGATTTTATTTTTAACACAGGAATAATAGAAGTGTGTTTAATCCTGGTAAAATGGTGGTATTACATCTTAACTGCCACTCCAATTCTTTCCTTTCCATATCCATTTCCCACACACCGTTCTTATTTTGCTTGTCAACTTTGTCCAAAATCCCAAACTTAAAACCTCTGTATTTGTCACAATTTAATGTGTGCCTGTAAAGAGCATTGTTTTGATTTTTGGTTTTAATTTCATTTAAGTGCTCGTAAATTCTCTTTTTAAAGGCTCTTTCTGTTTTTCTAATGTAGTAACTATCACACTGAGTGCAACCAAGGGTTGGGAGGGTGGCCTAATGGTTTAAGTGTTTGCCTTACAAATACAAGGTGCAGGGTTCAAGTCTCACAAGGGATAATCGGCTAGGCTTAAAATGGCTCGCAAGGGCAGTTAGCTTAGTACTAACCTATGAACCTATATTTTAATGTAGACTACCCGTGATGTGTTACAATTTCCATCCCTAAGTCTCAAAATCATGTTCAGTGATGTTAAATATAACTAGATCTGTTCTAAAATATAAGGGTAGATATTACACATCCCACATGTTCTGGTGCCTTTATTAAGATAATTGGAACCAAATTTTGCTAGGTGCTCAAACCAAAATTTCAAATTGTGGCCTGATTTGTTCAGAAATATGGGCTGTCTCCAACTATACAATATACCTCATCATAAATTCTGAACATTGCCCAATTTCTGGTAACAATGTTCCTTATATCTTTTGAATAAGGCCCATAAGGAATTATCATAGCATTTAAATATGCATCCTTTTTCAACTGCAATTTCCTTAGAAAGTTTTTGAATGGTTCTTGCATTCCTAGCAGGGGTCTATATCTAGTACCCCATCCCTCCTTAACTTCCACAGTCACTTTGTTTAATAAATCTATAGGATATCTCCTTTCTGTGAACATTTCCAACAATTTAACTACATCTGCCTAAAAAAAAATGAATATCTGAGCACATCTAGTGGCTAGTGGCTCTCACTAACAGTCCTTTAAAGACATTCTTCTTAGTATGTTTCAGATGGCAGCTGTAAAAATCTAAATAACTATTTGAAAATGTCTCCTTCCTGTGCATTTCAGATTCAAATTTTGTGTCACAAGGTTCTTAGATAATTCCACATCCAGATAATTTATATTTAAGTCAGAACATTTGTAGGTGAAACTAAGAAACTAAGGTAATTCAATAATATACTTAATAAATTCATCCCTGATCTCATTTGTTTATTTCATCCCAAAAGTGTAGGCACAAGTTCCAATGATTCCTGTACTTACTTGTCATAATGTATTCCTTTTCCCATGCATACAGAATAATATTTCCATATATTGGGGCAGAACTAGTTCTCATGGCCACTCTAGATATCTGCCTGAAATATTCACCTTCAAACCAAAAATAATTACACTTCAAAATCATCTCCATCAAGTCACAAATAAAATCTGTCATAATGGAATCTAATGTACTTAGTTCATAAACTGTCTCCCGGAATATTTAAGTTCCTTCTTCAAGGGAGATAGAAGAAAACAAATCCAACACATAAGCAGTAGTGAAACTACTAGAATCACTATAAAATTCATGTTTCACTTTTCTTAAAAAATGCCATGAATCCTTCAGTATATATATTTTACATTGCTTACACGTTCCTTAAGCATCCTATCAACAAAACTCCTAATGACTATGTCATTGAGTTATGTTCATAGGTTCATAGGTGTGTACTAGGCTAATGACTAATGGCCCTGGAGCCTTTACAAGCCTAGCCCAAAATAAAATTGCCCAGACACCGTGGCACCTGATGTTAGTTCACAGTGCCCATATCCAGTAGGGCAACTAGAATGATCCCTGGAGTGAACTTTCTGTTTCCCATCCACTCGTCAAGATTTCTCTTGAAGAGGGCCAGCGAGGTGCTCTGCTTGACATGAATGGGAAGCTTATTCCAGAGTATGGGCAGTCTTTGGCATATAAACCTGTCCCTCCAGCATGTTCTGCTAATTGTGTGTGGTGCGAGGGATTGGGATTTGTTTAGGTGTAGCATTTCAAGTAGGGCTGGGTCAGACATGGCTTTGTAAGTCAAGCAGAGATCACCACTAAGTAGACGATAAGAGACTGAGAACAGCTGAAGTTTCTTGAGTTTGTCCATGAAGGACATGTGTTTAAGGCCTAGGATCCTTTTTGTGAGGTACTTTTGTGGCTTCTCCAGCTTTTGTAAGTGTCTGGTCAGGTACATGCCAAACGGGATGTTATATTCGATGATTGGTCTAATGAGGAATCAGTAGAGAGGGATGATGACCTCTTTCTTCCTGCATGCAAAACCTTTGGTTATAAGATGTGCCACATTGAAGGACTTTCCGACCACAGTGACAATGTGGTGGTCGAAGGTGAGGTGGCTGTCGACCTGGGTGTCCAGATGTCTTGTGGCCTCTTCAGTGTTCAGTGGGCTCCCATAAACATGGTAATTCATGGGAACTGAGTTTTTTCCAAAGGGGATGATAATGCATTTTTTGGCGTTAAGCTTCAGGCCATGGTTATGACACCAGTCATTGGTCTTGGAGAGACCCTTTTGTAGACTGTCTGCATCACTTGGGAAGTTGATAATGACTCCTAGCTTGCAGTCATCAGTGAACTTGGTCAGCCAGAGTCCTTCTGTGTTGGCCTGGACTTCTGAGAAGTAGATGCCAAACAGGAGAGGGCCCATTACTGAGCCCTGTGGGACTCCACTCATGAATGATCGACAGTCTGACTTGGAATCTGCAACTTTTACTCTGTGGGTCCTGTCTGTGAGCCAATTTGCAACCCACCTAGTGATGTAAGGCTTGATGCCTAGTTTGGTGAGTTTATCAATGATACCTGAGTGGGGAATGGTGTTAAAGGCCTTGGCCTGGTCGAGGCAGGCTGTATGCACTGCCTTACCCTCATCCACAGCCTTGGTGACTGCCTCAAAGAAGTCAACCAGATTCAGCAGGCAGGATCACTGTGTGGGGTCAAGAGTTTGAAGATTGCTTATATCTTTGTTATGCAGGTCCATGATGATACACTGCATAGCTTTGCATACCAGACTCATCAAGGCTAATGGGGCAATAGTTCCCAGGGTCTGTAGTTGCTCCCCCTTTATGGAGTGGGATGACTAAAAAAACTATTAAAGCTGAAATTATTAACCTGTATGGTAGTTTCTCTATACTTTTGTGTACTTTGGGGATTCCAAAAACCATGGGTACTACTGTGTTCTTGTTATGCAAAAAAATATATATTTTCTCATTAATAGTCCCTTCTAATAATGAGTTTCTGTAAGAATAAATACATTTTCTTGTTTGCTAAATTATCTTCATTAATGGAAACCCTTTCGTACTTCTGTGTGTCACTCAAAATTGTATTCATACTGCTTATATAATCCATTTTGGCCACTGAAACAGTACTACCACCTTTATCAGGCTTCACAATTCTTAGGTTTCTGTTACTTTGAAGTAGCTTTATTAAAGCATTTTAATCTCTAGTTATATTCTGGTATTTCTTTTTTTGATTTTTCAACACCTGATGTATGTTATTTATTTATTTTATTTTACATTTGTTAACCGGGGGTGTCTGACTGAGCCGAAAAGGCCCTTTTTCAGCAGAGGACCAGGGAGAAAAGCTCCACAAAGAAAAATTACAGAAACATTTAGTTATTTAGACATGATTAGTATACACACAAATTACAGGAGACATGTTTTTACAGTGGTATGCGGCACATAAACAGTTACAGTGGAGAGAACAAACAAAAAAATATTAATTTTAAAAATAAAGGTAATTAATAGATTTGTGGTGTACAGCTGAAATTTGGAACATAGGTAGAATACATACATAGTACACAGGTACAGTACATACATTGTAGATTAGCCAGTGTTTGTGAGTAAGATTGAAAACTATTATCAAGTGCTCTAGATTTTGTATGTATGTGTTATCCGCTTTCACTAGACTGGGGAGCAATCATGGCACTGACAACTTTCCTTGAGATGTTGCCTGATGAGGTCTTTAAAGGAGGCTTTGGATGATGTGTTTTGAATGCTTGTAGGGACAGAGTTCCATTTGTTAGCCACTGAACTACTATATAGTGCATCTCCAAAGCTATTGTAGCTGTTGGTGACTTCTAGTAGTAGTTTGCTTGATGATCTAAGAGGCCTTTTGGCTGAGTGATGTTGTACTAGGTTTTTGAGGGCAGGACACTTATTTGGGAGGTAATAGATAGAATGACAGAAGCAGAGCTGATTGTAGGTTAGGAGGTTGGGCAGTTCAAGCCAGTGGAGCTGTCTCAAAGCAGTACAGTAATGAGTTCTATATGAGCAATTTGCAGCAAAGCGGGCAATTCTGTTATAGCAGGCTTCCATTTTGCTTAGTTCAGTTTTGTTGAGATTAGTCAGAATGGGAGATGCATAGAGTAGGGTGGATAGAAGTTGGGAGCGAGCAATGGCTGATCTTGTGTTGTTGGTAAGAAATGGTTTGATACGGTAGAGCGACCCCAGTTTGGCATGTACTTTTTTAATAGTTAAGTTGAGATGACTATCAAATTTTAGGTGGGAGTCTATTATTTATATATATATATATATATATATATATATATATATATATATATATTATATATTTATCTATTATATATATATATATATATATATATATCTATATATATTATATATATATATATATATATCTATTATTATTACATACCTTTTCAAAAGTGGCCACCACAGGGAAGAGGGAGGGTTAAATACACTTTTTCATTTTAGTATATCTACATTATTCTCAGTTTGAATTTCATTTCCATTGCATTTCTCTTTAAACAGAAGGTTTAGATTTAATTTTCTTGTAAAAACATTTAAGTCTATTAAGACATCAGCTGCATTAGGTCTTCTCACAGGGACAAATTTCAAGTCTTTTAAAATAAGTTAAAATAACTCTCTGTTATGTTTAGGCTGGTGTAATTAAATATTTTATATCCCTCATATGCATACACTACCCCATTCTCTGGTGTCTTAATTTTATGGCGCACACTGTTCATTTTTTCCATTGTTGCACATTGTTCCATCTCTTCCCCCTCCCTCTGCCTTTCCCATGAAACCATTGTTGATTCTGGGGATGGGGGGGGGGGTCTCTAACAAAAAAAAATTTGTCTTTTTGTTTTATGGTCT
The DNA here is from genome assembly GCF_019279795.1 of Protopterus annectens. Lineage (NCBI taxonomy): Eukaryota > Metazoa > Chordata > Ceratodontiformes > Protopteridae > Protopterus > Protopterus annectens. The sequence goes on along the minus strand of NC_056726.1, from coordinate 94,568,827 downwards.
TTCATACCTTCTAAGGGGAGGATATACCTCAGATTCATTAAATTCCATGATTTCATCAGAATCATATCTAACTACATTACTTCTAGTATTCCCCTTGTTAAAATGCATACTTCCCCTCTATTCCCTTGTCTTCATTAGAGTTTTTAAAACTACCATCCTGTTCATGTGTTTCTTTACTTCCCTGAGCTCTCTGTTGTGAAGGTAATGGATATGCTGTTTTGTTCTTGTAGTCAAACTTGTCCCTTAATAATTTCTTCTGCTTCCTTTCTAAGTTGATTTTAACTTGACGTTAATCTTATCAAACACTTTTTCATATCTGTCTACATTAAATTTGAACAATAAATCATGTGTTATTTCAGAATTCAAAACTTGAACTTCTTCCAATAATTCAGTAAAATCAAAAACTTAAAATTATGGGCATTACTTGTATCACGTTTACATTTGTGTATTGAGTTAGTATCTACACCCCTTATAATTTCTGACAGTATTTCCTTATTACATTCTTAATAAACTTTGTATTTTTGTCATAAGTAAGAAAGCCATGACAATTATTGTTTTTTTATTAAGCTTCTTTCTAGTTCTGGATCTATCAGGGAAAATAGATGGATATAGACCATCCCTATCTTTCAATATTTCTTCTTTAATATAATGCAGCCTTTCACTATTCTATCTCCTGTTAGTAAAATCATCAGCCATATTATTTAACTGTTGCACTAGCTCTTTTTCCTGTGTGTATAATGTACTACGTTTAATTATTTGATTTTTAACAATGTTATCAAACATAAAACAGAGGTGCATACTATCATGTGCCTGATAGGTACATTTCTTGACCTCTTTTTTTTATATAAAAATATATCTAGTTGCCCTTTAACACTTTGGAGCAAATTGACTCTTTGTTCTTAGTTACGATCAAAATACTAAGTTTATTAAGAATGTAGTAATCAACCGCTCCATATCTGAATCCTACGTACCCATGCTATGGAAAATATCCCACATCATCCCCCTCCACAAAGGTAGCTCCTCCACCAACCTCTCCAACTACCGCCCCATAGCCATCCTCTACCCCCTCTCCAAGATACTCAAAAAATGCATCAGCTCACAAGTCTCCAGCTTCCTCCTTAACAATAACCTCCTCTCCAGTACTCAGCATGGTTTCAGACCACACCACAGCACAACAACAGCACTCCTCTCCTTCACTAACAATATCCTCCATCACAAAAACAATGGCCTCCTCTCCTCTGCTGTATTTTTGGATCTATCTAAGGCCTTTGACATTGTGTCACATGACCTACTTGTCTCTGCTCTCTCCAACCTCTCCTTCTCCACACCAGCCACAAACTGGTTCCATAGTTATCTATATGGCCACCAGCAGTCCGTTGTCTGGGAAAAGTGTCTATCCCCTTGCCACCCTGTTACTCTCAGGGTTCCCCAAGGCTCCATCCTTGGCCCCCTTTTTTCTCCCTTATCACCAATAACCTACACACTGCCACCAAGCATGCCTCCCTCATACAATATGCAGATGATTCCACCCTCATCTGCTCAGCCCCAACTCTAACAGAACTCCAACAGATCACCCAAGAATAATTCTCCTCAGATGAAAGCTGGTTATACAATGCCCGACTTCTCCTCAATCCAAACAAGACCAAACTCCTCATCTTCCAACCCTCCAAATCTACCCCAAACACCCCCCACTTCATTCTACAGGCCAAGGACAATACCACTATTTCACCAACTGTCCACACAAAGCTACTCTGCGTACAAATAGACAATAATCTCAAATTTGACACCCACATATCACTAACTATAAAAAAAGTTCACAAAAAACTGGGCGCCTTATATAGAAGTCACCAATACCTCACCAAACCAGCAAAAATCCCCATCGCCAGATCCCAACTAATCTCCACCCTACTCTACGCATCACCCATACTTACAAATCTTAGACAGTCAGACCTAAATAAACTTGAATACTGCTACAATAAAATCGCAAAGTTTGCCACTGGAGCCTCCTACCACAGCCACCACTGTGTCTCTCTTAGACACCTTGACTGGCTCGAGCTCCCACAACTCCTTCACCTAACCCAATTCACCTTTGCTCATAAACTAGTAAACCACCCTCTCAGAATCCCATCTCTCCACACAATTCTCCAACCTTACCACTCTTCCAGGTCACTACGCTCCTGCAAGAAAAATCTATTCCAGGTTACCAAAGTCAAAAACTTAGCCGGTGAATCATTATTTTCCTGCGCCATATCCAAGCTCTGGAATGACCTTCCCACTTCCATAACTACCCTTCCTTCAAGCAGGCTTTTTAAGATTGCACTTAAAACACACCTAAACTCTCATTGGCTTTGTCCTTGTCCTAAACCTGACAACCCCCCCCTTCCACCCTCTTCTCTTTAACCCAGCATAGATAGAGCCTCCCATACAGTACAGCATTAGAAAAATGAATCAAAGATTACTCTGCTAGGAAATCCTTTCCAGGATTAATTAATTCTTGTGTATGATTATTGTCTATTAATATTTGTTTAATAATTGAATCTTGAATCTGTATTACTGTTATTACTGTTATACAATTGTTTTGCTATGTTTCTACTCCTTCACTTGATATGTAACAAGAGCTACTACCTAATGGCACCTAATGTGCACCTGTATTCTTTCTTCTTCTCCATGTCAGTGATCACCAATAATGTATAAATTACTGATTCTTATGTACACCATTTATCACTGTTCACTCTGTGGAGCTTTTCTCCCCGAGCCTCCTCTGAAAAAGGACCTGTGTCTAGTCGGAATTTCCCGGTAAACAAATATAAATAAATAAAATAAACAAATAAATAAGTAAGGAAATACTATCTTAAGTACCAGAGCTGAAGGATATTTATGTGGAAAATCCAGCTTTTAGTTATAAGAAAGGTGAAACTTTGAAAAATAATTTATATTATAAAGAAAAGATAAGACGTAAGGATCAGAGAATAGGTAAGAGGGGACATATAAATGTAATAACTGCATGTTTTGTAAATATATTTATACACAAAACATTTGTTCACCCAGTTAAAAAGATATTTTTTATATACAAGCACATGGAAATTGTAATACTAAGAATTTAATATATATGGCAATGTGCACAGAGAGCCCCCCCCTTTTTATATAGGAAAAACTAATCAGTGTTTCAAAAATTGACCCCCGGATTTACTAATTTTCCATGCAGGGCTAGCTCAGTCCTGCAAGGAAGTGACTGTTTAGGAGCAGGACGGCAGCACGCCGTGCATATTAATGAAGGTGCGCTGCCTGAGCTCCAAATCTTGCACAGAGCATGTAAGAGTACAAGGGGCATGTCTGAGAGCAGAGCTCTCAGAATATACTCGGCCTCACAAAGAAGAACAGCAGAAAGGCCAAAAGAATGAGTGAGCCCACTCATAGGTGTCCGCATACTCCCAGCAACATCCCCCAAGTGTACAACATCAATAGTAAATACAAACAAAATAAACATACCATTTTTTTTTTATGAATCCGATTAAAGCTAACCATAGGTGCACGGGTTTGCCTATCGTTTAACTATAGTTAATGCAGCTTAAATGGCTGAAGAGGATAACAAGGAAGATATATTCAAATAAAGCAGTATAACAATAGTGTAGTGGGCAGAGCATTCGCCTTACGAGCAGGCATTTCTGGTGCAAGTACCATTGCCACACATTCCATTTTCCATGTCAAATCACATTATGACCAATATTTTAGCTGCATAACCTACTAAATAACATATATTTGTGAACTGGACTATTGCATTAAATGGAGATGTGAGGTGTCAGTGTCATAATGTTTCAAAGTCTACAGATAATCATGTGTGCCCCATACAGTATATATACACAGGAATCATGGATACAAATTGAAGGTAAAATGTCTAATGAATGATAACTCCATACAACTTCCAAATCCCCCACCTTCCCAAGAACCATTAGACGTTACTGTCTAAATTAGTGCAGTGGTAACTGGGAGTAAACACTGGTAAGCAAGTGTAAGCACTATTAAGCAGTAGTAAGTGGGACTAAGCATATGTAAGCACTAGTAAGTGGGTTTAAGCCCATTTGCACAGGGGTAAGCAATGCGCACACAGGTTAAGCAATATTGAAGCTAACTCTCTGTAAGCATATTTAACTGCAGGTTAGCATTACCCTTGAGCAAACCCATGCAAACCCGCTTACAAGTGCTTAAAAGTGCCTTAATCACTCTGTATCCAACAACCACTGTACTGCCCAGCAGCAAAATGAACAGCCTTGCAGGTCTTGAACCCAGGACCCTATAGTCACAGCAGTTAACTACCAAGCCATCATAGCAGTACATAAACGTGAGGTATCACCAAACAAACCTTCACTATAGTAAAATCAAACTGTACATGTGAAAGTAATCAGTATACAGTCATATGTTCTATAACATACTACATAACAGAAATATGTGAACTGGAGTACTGAAGTACGCCCAGATATGAGGTGTAAATGTAATAGAGTGTTGAAGTCCCCTAGTAAACACAAGGACCTCATACAGTGTACATACACATGAATCATGGATGCCAGACATATATATATATATATATATATATATATATATATATATATATATATATATATATATATATATATATATGATGTAATGAATAATAAACCAATACCAAAAAGCAAATATAATGCAAAGTCAAATTTAAGCAACACTATGCATTGCACAGGCCAGCTTAGGATGTGTAAGCAATGTGTGGGCCAGCTAACTCAATGTGCCCAGTGGTATACCCCTTTAAACAATGCCAACCCTGAAGTGGTGAGCAGGTCAGGCATCACTTATGCCAACCTGAAGTGGCATAAGGGGGATCTCTTGGAAATGTGGATCCAAGAGGCTAGGACAGCAGGGGCTGTCCCAGCTGTGTATATGTGTCACTCCACTATGTGTGTAATAATTGCCAGCTCATGTATATTATGGATAGGTATGGACACATATTCCTCTTATGTCCTTCACAGCAGCAAGTGAGCGGGCCATGAACCAGAAGGCCCATGGCTGTCACCTGGAGAGGTTGTGAAGTGAGGCAGGTTAGTAATACTCTTGCATGTACTGTTATAGGAAATAAATCTAAAAGTATTAGTAAGGTAATTACCAGTATTAAATCTGTATTGTTTAAAGCAAGTACTGCATACACTGGACAACATGGCAGAAAGTGTCTCATATAGTTTGTATGTAAATAAAAGCATAATAGCCTGACTGTAAAGGTCTAACTGCTGGACTGCATGTGTATACCCAGGTATCATATGGTAATGTGGATTTGCAATCACTTAATAGTACTGTTGTATTAAGCACTGTTACCCACACTGTGCAACATAAATAAAATGTGTAGGAATATCTGTATATGACTAGTGTAATCCCCAGAGGTCATTTCGTACAACTGAGAGACACATAGACATAAAACAGGGAAAAGGCAGACAACAAAATCCAAGTAGTACACACAACTGAGACGCGAACTGTTGTATTTTAGAACACATAGTCATGGTTTGAATCATGGGAATGGTAATAGTCTGCATACAGAATCATACCCCACAACTCTACAGATATGCCCAGAATGTCCAGTAAATTGGCCCATATCTGCTGCCTGTCACCCTGTCCCCCTGTGAAATCAGTGGGATGATCCCAGAAATATAGGCAGCTAACAGGAAATACAACTGATTGACACACATCTATGAGAACAAAGCTGGCACACTAGCAACTCCCCCAAATATTATGAGAGTAATAAGCCACATATGTTCCATTTACACCCCCATGTTGTCAAGCTGTGACCAGAGTGTGTACAGTAACAGAGTGAGATGTATGTGCATAATACTAATGTGAAATCTGGTACTTTGTGTGGCAGCATTCAGGTAGTGTTAACAAACATTGCTCCCACAGATACGTTGGATACGAACACTGTGCCGAGTAAAACAAGCTTGATACCCTGTACTGGTACTGTTTACTCTGGTATTGTATGGAATTGTGAGTGTTGCAGTTGCTCTGAATAATAAGGTATCACTGATCACAGTCACCCACACTGTGCTACATAATATAACTGTAGGAAATCTTGTATAAGAGTGTTGTAAGTCACTAAAGGTTGAAGTGGGCAATAGTCTAGGTATGTCCTGGTTCACCTGCATGTGGTCAAGACATGGCCAGCATCTGTGCAGAAAGAGATGGACAGGTATGTGCACAACATCAACCTGGAATCTGGGAGTATGTGTAGAAACAGTTAATTTTAACAAACATTTCCTCCACAGGTATTCCAGGTAAGAGGTGTATACTGCAGGTAAAACCAGTTAATGTATAAAGATGATGACAGCCATATCACTGTCCAAACTGTAAGGTACAGATAACAGCACTGACTAGGAAAGTAATGCAAACTACAGGAATATACTAGTTGTTAATTGACATCCCCCCCACCATATCTCCAACAATAAACTAAATACCCACCTCAACTGGTATGTGATGACTTCACTGCTATGTTGGGACATATGTCCTATTGGCTGATAATTATTTAAATCTGTTTTTGTGCATGTGCTATGTTGAAATACTCCAACATTGGTGGCATGGTGCCATTAATGTACCTTCATGCTGTTATTACCACTGTGGTCCCATATATGTATGTGTTCCATTTCCTATGCAACTGTTCTGTATCTGGTGTGTGGGTTAATGGGAATATCTATGCATGCTGTTATACCTAACCCTGGAATGTGTTGACTATTACTAACCCACATATGTTGATACACCATAAACACCATAGCACATGTGGGAATGCGGGTCCCAGCGGACCCAACTGTCCCACCTCAGCTGGCCGTGGCACTGGGCACCAGCACATCTGTGGTCCAACCCAGGACCTCCTCATCTGTTGGTCCTGCACCACCTTTGGGTGGAACTGCCTCAGGGAATGGGGGTCGCCCCCCCAGGGAGCGGGTGCAGACAGGAAGCTGTCACCTGTTGCCAGATCCAGATAGTGGTGTGTAGAGAGCTCGATCAGCAGTTTGGAGATCTTCTACGTCAGATTGAGGGCCACGTGTCATGACTAGAGGGTCGACCTGGCTCTCCAACTCAGCCCCAGCACAGCCACCTTCGGGGCTGTGAAGATGCAGTGGTGACTGTCCATGGTTGGGGATCTCAGTCCCACTGTTTCCACTAGGGGGCTCAAGGGCTTCTGATTTAGCAACACCCCTCCCCATCAATGTGTTTACCCCCCACATGTGTCATATACTGCCCCTGTATGCGTCTTGTTTGTCTTGTCTGCCTACCTCCCCAAATATACCTACTATCCCTCCCCAACATCCCACTCTCACCTGAAAAAAAATAGGTCAATCTGTTTCCAAAAAAAAATATCGCCCCATACATAGCTGTCCATTTCACACAGCTGTCCACTGGACACATGCAATCTGGTCTATTTGGCATCACAACATATTATTGTTGTCCTCACCCCTCTCTCAGGGGTTAGAGTGTCCAAACCGACCTCCAAATTCAGTGTATATGTACAGCTGTTGCTGTACAAGAAATGGGCAGCTGTGGACCTTCCCTACACGCTCCTGCACATCCCCTAGCTATTTTCTCCACTGTCTTTCATTTTTTGTGCCACTTTTTCACCACTTTCCTCTCAACCCTTTTTTTTCTTTCAAAGAAATTAGTGCGGGGGTAAGCGGGAGTAAGCACTTTTAAGCAGCAGTAAGTGGGTTTCAGCCTGTTTATGTGGGGGTAAGCAATGCCTACACAGGTTAAGCAATTTAGAAGCTAACTGAGTATAAGAAACTGTAACTGGAAGTTAGCAGTGCTTACCGCCACACAAACCCACTTACAACTGCTTAAAAGTGCCTTAATCACTATGTATCCAACAGCTCCTGTTCTGCCCAGCAACAAAATAAATAGCCTCTGCAAGGCTTGAACCCATGACCCTGCAAACCATAGCCAAAGTGATTTACCACTAAGCCATGTCAGATACACACAACTCTAATGTTTTCAAAAACATATCATACAGCCCAGTCATTCAACAGTACAGGAAATGTATTTAAACATGTAGATGTATGTGTGTGTGTGTGTGTGTGTATATATATATATATATATATATATATATATATATATATATATATATATAAACATATATATATAAATATCTATATGTCTATATATATATATATATACATATATATATATATATATATATATATATATATATATATATATATATATATATATATATATATATATATATATATATACAGACATACATCTGTAGATAAAAATGGGAACATAACAAAAACATGTATGTCCACATGCACTGTTAATGGGGTTGAGGGGGCCCATGCAACATATGTCTTGTATGTATAGATATGCTCCCAACAGCCAAATACGTCTGCCCTGCAATACACTACCAATTGATGCAGATCCCATAACCAGGACCTGACACAACATGGGCACAAGATGTTAACAGTACTCCATCCCACCTGTATGATGTCAGGCTGGTATCAGCAACATATCATGCAGTACAGTGTGGCTACCATAGGGAATGTACCGTGTGGAAGCAATCAACATCCCTAGAATACATATACACAAACACATATATGCAGATACAGATATATATATATATATATATATATATATAGAGAGAGAGAGAGAGAGAGAGAGAGAGAGAGAGAGAGAAAGAGAGATATATGTAACTACACATCACACACAGAGATATGTATAGGAAGATACATATGTTGAAGGTGCACACAATACGGAATAGCCACTATGCCTACAGTTACCACCTTATCAACTGAACACTGTATGAGCCATCTATGCAAATGACAACTGTTGCGTGCAACATATAACCACAGAAAGGTCAAAGGATATAACATCACACACAGGTGTGCATACATGGGTAAGCTTTATTTGTGTACTATTACAGTTGTGTATGCCATGTCATATAGCTGTTATATTAATGCAGTAGTCTGGAAAGGTTTACATATGTTGCTTCAAGTAGTACAATAGTAAAAACAGACTGGACCACAAGATACCAATCAATCAACAGTACGTAATGCAGATGTATAGTCTAGCAGCCTCTATCTACACTCTGTACATAGTCCCTAGGGGGTAAAGACCTCAGCTGACACAATGGGATGTATCTATTACATAACAAGGCATAACTGACACCATCACAATCACACTGTCAAACAGAACAGTCTGTATGGCAGGAGGCAGTAAGCCTGCATTTACCCAAGGTGAATTATATGGTAATGTACATCCAGATACCTTAAGGCAGCTTACCCCTGATACCCCCACATGTTGTAACAGCCTAGGTTAGTTATGATGCACCCCCCCAGACTCAATAATACAGGGCCATATACCACTGTTACATACACTGGCCTCTCGAGTGCATAAGGGCACACATGTATTGTGTAGGTGAAGTGCACACATATATGGACACAACAGCAGTGAACTGATGGCAAGATTGGCAGCATGATGTACTCACAGCCCACTACATAACAAACCCTGACAGCATGTCATATGTACAAAGCCTGGTATGTAGGTGGAGGACAGAGCCTGGAAAACAGACCCATATGTGTAAAACTGTTGTCATACACTAAGCAAGTCACTGGTGTTACAGGATAGTCAGCAACATACCCTTAGTCAGGAATATGAAGTTAGAAACAGAAATGGATGTCAGCATGTACTGATAACACTCAACACACACACTGCCAGTGATATATCTGACACAAGACCTGTGTTGTGGACAGACAAAATATAATAGGCACACCTCTGGCCATCAAGAGGTTAGGCTCACAGTTGAGAGCTATGCAGACAGACTGCATTCCAAGTTAAACTAGTATATACACACAAACCCTGTAACACCAGTGCTATACAATGCATACAACAACACTACTCACACTCTGTCTGTAGTTCTGGAACCTCCTACAAATATGTAAATGACCTGAGTTTGCATGTTCTCCTGTAAGAGGTATTGCTACCTGCTGTCTGTAACACTGATGCCCACACACAGGAAGGATGTCCATCATACAGGAAAGGTAAAGGGACCACGCCCACATGATGTAGGGATTTATAGTATTTGGATGCCATGACAGTGGCAATTGGAAGTACTACACAGCCTGCTGCATGTAGGTAGCAAGTGGAGGACACTGATTGGTGCAGAGGCCATCACCTGATCATGTGCATCAATTTCCATGTTGCAATCTATGCAAAGCAGCTCATTCTATTTACTGGAGAGAGACTGTGAGTGAGAGAGAGAAAGAGAGCAAGAGAGAGTGTGCGTATAAGGCACAGAAATAAAAACATCCAGAAGAGTCTGCATTCCCAGAACAGGTATGTGAAGTATATATATGTATGTAATTGACCATAGTACTTCGTCCATAATAATGGGATAGATGATGTGGAATGATTTAGATGTGCCTTCAGGTGTTGTTGTTGTAATGATGTTCCGCTGAACAACTGCTAAGGACAATAGAGTCCGTCCCTGTGGGTAGTGGGCCATACCCATCAACCGTGCAGAGCAGCACTGACTGATAAGATGTAAGCCATCATAGTGTGTGTTATGCAATGGGAAGTATGTATATTACGTGGCCAATAGCTGGTGGTGGAGGTAATGCCATTATGATGGACATGTGGGTTCCACAGCCCACCTCTTGCAGGATACTCAGGTTAATCTGTATTGTAGCATGCAGAAATGTCATAGGTATGAAATAGGGTTACCTGCAATCTGGCCCTACATATACCCCCTAATATCAGGCTGTGTCTATATGTGGTACCTGTCTGTGTTGTAGCAAGGCAGAGAAGTGCAGCTATGCAGGAAGGTGTTGTGAGATTGTGGACCTGATGTCTGAATGTACCCCACATATAGGTATGCATACGTGTGTGTGTATATATACATGTATGTCCACAGATATACAGATACCCATGTGTAGACACATATATGAGCACATATATACATCACATATATCTACACATATATAGATATATATATCTATATGCACATGTCTACATATATACAAACACACACAAACATATATGTATGTAAAAACATGTCCCCTATATTACTACCACAGTGCTGCATGCTATGTGTGAGGAAATAGCACACATAGCAATGCACACAGATATCTACAGGTGTCAGTGTGTGCAACATGGATGGGTATGCCACATGTGAACAATTTGTTGAGACCACATTGCCCTTGTCTGTGAAGTATGGAATGGGAATATGGGGAAGTATGGCAGGTATAGTTGTGGAGGTGGTCAGGTTGGTAGATATAGAGGACAGCCTACAGGGGTGGTATGTGACACATGTGGTAGGTAAACACCCTCGATGGTGTGTGTGGTCTGTGATGTGGATGCCCCATGGGCCCCAATAGGGACACAATGGGAACAAGCCTTACACCAATTGCTACTCGCAACAGCAGTCCACGTCCTGATGGTGCCTGGCCTGGATGCTAAGCAGGAGGAGCATCTGGGCCCTGTGAATGTGTACTGGGTGCCTCAAGATGATGTAGCACATCCCACATGTGTCTGTGGAGCCTGTTATGGCAAAAAAACAGGACCTGACCTCAGGGGAAAGGAACATGTCTGTGTGTGCCCCCGGTGGGGGACAACATCCCCTGGGTTGCTTCCACCTGACAGTATTGTTGGACCAGTACATGAGGAGGCCCTAGGGTGGGTCACACATTTGATGTTGCCTGGTAACATGGGGAAATGAGTTTGGAGAGGTGGTTCTGCTGGACAATAGTATATATACATGCTATTGTATCACTGTTATAGAACATATGTCAGTAGTAATCGTCTACACAATCCCAGAACATGTCCAACAGCATGCATAGATAACCACAATAACACAGAATGTCAGATGTGCAGCAAACACATAGCAAGCATACCACAGGCATATATGGAACCATTGTGGCCCTGACAATGGCATGCAGGTTAATAGTCTGTAACAGGCCAACAATGATAGTGTCCACGCAGGGAACATGGCTACAAACACATTGCACAAAGCGTGGTACAGTACAATATCTGCCCCACTGGTAGGTATGCTGTAGCAATACCTATTGAGTTGTGTGCACAGTTTGTTGTCGCTGATATGGTGGGGGGTTACAATGATGTGTATTAAGAACTGTGGTAACCTTGCAGCATGACTTGGTCACACCTGTGTCCATCTTTATGTCTTTCAGTCACAATGTCTCATGGAAGGCTGCCAGCCTACACAGCAGCTGAGAATGAAATCCTACTTAATGAACTACTACAGCACTATGCGATCCTGTTTGGCCGGGCCACCCATGATCAGCAGGAGTGGACCAACCTGTGGAACGACCTAGTCCACAGGATCAATGATGTCGGACTGCACAACTGCAGTTATGAGCAGGTTCAGTATCATTGTTCTGACCTGCTTCACAATGCCCGTCAGTGTGCTGCTGCAGTCTGGGGGGGGATCACCTCACCACAGGGGGAGGCCATGCCATCCATCCCCCCATGACACATGTGGAGGAGCATCTGGTCAGCCTTGTGGCACCTGCTTGTCCAGCCAGCCACCAACCGCTGGACACCATTGTGGAGGTGGGTGCCACCCACACACCAGCCGAGGAGTGTGCAGGTAAGGCCACAGGGCACATCCATAGATCACTGTTGCATATACATCTGCATTGGTACAGGTAGATCATGCATCTCTGACATGTCATAGATATATTTTGTTGCTGCATAGTAGTGATAAACAGATGTCCATATGTGGTAGTATTGTAGAAATGTACTGTTGATGTATTGTAATACTGCACCCACCCTGTAGCAATGCCACAGGTGTGGCCACTGACTTTGCATCTCTCACCCTGTTATGTAGGGCCCTGCATGATACCACCAAGGCAGCAGCCTGTAGCTGGTGAGTATGGTTTATGTAGATGCTTGCCAATACACTGGGCATGTAACGGCAATGGTATATTCCATGCACACATCTAGCACACCTACCCAGAATGCATGCTGTACATGTGCACATATTGTTGCTGTGAAATGCACGACATCACAGGGGTGACCATGATGGGGTATTAGAAAGGTATGTCAGACACCTGCATGATAACTAACATCCTGTCATTGTGGAATGTGTCCACAAGGAGTAACAGAATGGTGGAGACATGGCCTACAGTAGGGACATGCATGAAACAACAACCATATACAGTGCATCACCAGTGTATATACCTGTAGGACAATGGCAACTGCTGCAGAGATACACTATGGCATAAGGCATTACAGTGGTCCACATTATCAGCTGGGACTAGGCTGTAACATGTGGTGTTCAGTGTATGAGACACTGCAAAGTGACACACATGTATACAGCTTACTTGTCATGCATCTGCAAAAAGGCTGAAGGAGGGGGTGTCAGCATGACACACCAGTGCATTGCAGCAGGGATCCTAAGGATGCTAAGAATGACTGTATCTGCACATAGGTTCAGGACCTGTGGCAGCCACAACCCTACCACTACAGCAATAGTGACGGCAGAGTGTGAACACCAAGGGATGTGCACATGAGTAGATCTTGCAATCATGCAGATTAGGGGGACATGTGTAGGGCAGACTGAACATACACTGGCAAATGCAAATGGCCCATGCTGGTATTCCCCTGCCAGGAGTAGTGACAGCTGTAGTACACACAACAAGAGGTGTGACAAATCATCCTGATAAGGGTGTGCACACATATGCCCACATGGTGTGTATGCATTGTGGTCAGCATCCACACACCTAAAACACTCCATAGATACTGCATGTGAAAGTACAGGACATATGTCACATACTGGGCTCATGTACTGTTAAGATATGCGGTGATGTGTCCCATGGCAGATCAAGGATGGGTGCATCATATCAATAAGGATGTGTACACCCCCCCCATAGCCATGGTATGTTCTGATGGTTGTCAGTGTAAGAGTATTGGATTGGTCATACATGGTCCGCTGATGTTGAGAGCTGTGAATCAGACATCAAGCATTCACAAATGACATCTGTCCACATATCATGCCAAGGTATGTGTTGCTGGAAAACATATGGGCTGTGAGCATTTAAGCTGACATAACTGACACAGTAGTACACATTCAGCAATGGGCTGTGCACCTGTGATGTTTGGTGCACAGTACATGGCAGGGTGAAGAACAGGTGCACAGCAATACTGTGTACATGGGTGCAGTGGTATCCAAGGGAAGGGGCTTCACCTAGTGACACAGCACATGCATCACACACATGTACATTGTTGCTAGCATGGATTAACTATAGCTGCACTGCATGCTGTTGGGTACCATATGTTATGCATGTTAACAGATGGGTAATAGGAGGACTGTGTGTACTATCATTGTGTAACCTCACCTGTATGTGTGTGTGCATCCTGGTGGGTAGTTAGTTTGTTTGTAGGGTCACTATGGTGAAGTGGAGGGAGGTCGATGCATGTAGGATGCATGTGTGCATGTGTGTGTGTTTGTGTGGCTGGCCATGTATGCACATGTGTGATTGTGGGGTGATCATACAGCAGTACTTCCCTCTGGGATCATGCAGTACATGGACATGGACTGCCACATTACACACCAGGAATACCTGTCATGTGTGTAATCACAGGACAGCTGATAGTATAATATGGTCTGTATCATGGAACAGGCATTGTGAGGTAAGGTAGACACTAGGTACATCCTTAATATCGCATTCAGCAGAGAGGTCACCTACAACCCATGTATGCAGCACTACAGCTGCATTGGGGAAGTACTAGTCAACACCAGGGAGTGTATCCATATATTACAGTTGTCACATGATAGGCTGATTGAGCAGCATATCTGGCATGTACTGAGTATTACATACTCATGGCACACCGGTGCATTGATATTATGGATTGAGCATAGTAGCCCACACATATAGGGGCCATGCACATGATGGCCAGACATACATAGGGTGAACACTGAATGACAGCAGTGAGGCCATCTAAAACCACTACACACAGGTCAGGCAGGTAATGTAGTAACAGGTTTTGTGTTGTGATCACTTGTGTAGGCATTTAGAGGACTGATATGTTAATGAATGGTATCAATGTGTGTATGTTACCAAGTGTGATGCAGGATGGGGTACACATGGACATATACGTGGGACTGTCTGTAACGTCATGGACAGGTAGGTATTACGGCGATGTGTGTGTGTGTGTGTGTGTGTGTGTGTGTGTGTGTGTGTGTGTGTGTGTGTGTGTGTGTATGTAGTGTTAGGCAATGATATACAGGTTTTAAAATGCGTTTATTGTTTTTCCCCACAGGTGGCGAGGTGGGTTAGGGTCTCTCCTGCATGCAATATGATGTTTGTGTCCATACAGACACCGAAGATAATGATAACACTGTTGAGGCACAGGTGGGCTTGTCAGGGGCTGACACTGCACCATCATTTGACATCCCCCTTTTAGCCATCCCAACCCCGCACACAGTTTCAGTGCCTATACATACCCCATCACCAGTGGCCATAGCAGAGAGACAGCTGGCCTTTGGTGGCAGTGCACAGGAAAGCGTGGTAGCCATGCCTACTGTGTCTGGTCACAGCAGGCATAGCCGGATGTCTGGCAAGGCACCACATAGGCAGATGTGCCAGGGTGCTCATGGTAGGGCCACTGGACATCATGCCCCTGGCAGAGGCGACATAGTTGGTACCAGCAGGCACATGTTTCAGGCTGTCATGGCAGTACAGGCATGTAACATTAGGATTTGTCTACTACTTTTTAGTGAATGTATCTAATTTTCAGCTTACATGACACTATCTGCCACCTAGGTGATTGATCAAGTAGACATGATGACTTGGTAACTTGTACCTTGCTGGTTTTGTATAGGTACTATTTTTCTAATAAGTTTACTTGTAGGCACTTAAGTACTAGGTAGTTTGTAACATACATTTTTATTTTTATTTTTATAACTGAACCTAGGACTAATTTATCTCTGCCATTTACACGAAAATAAATGACGGATTTGGTGTATTTTGGTTCCTAATGTTAAACTAAAAAGCCTGTGTCAAACTGTACATTTTGACATAACTTTGCTTTTCTTATACTATTTTAAGTACTTCTTAACCACGTTAAGAAACTATTCATTTAACTAACACTTTGTATGTTGAATATTGTATAGTATTTTTAAAAAAAACGTTTTTAACTACTCCATACATTTATGCATCAACATTTTTATCTTTATTTTATTTTAATTACTAGCCCTTGAATAACATTATCCATGTCCTTTGTGGTTGTATTCATTCACTTTACGTGAGCATTGTACTAAAAGGGTTATTGTTCCCTTAAACAGTTTCTAACTAAATTGCCACGTAAATTACATTGTTTTAAAAACACTTATGGCAGTAAACTTTTTCTTGTTTGATTTTTTGTTCTGATGAAGCGGTGACCTGGCACACCACGAAAATGTGTTTTGTTTAATAAAGCGTTCAACACTACTTTTGGGCGTGCAGACTCCTGGATTTATACTTTACACCTACCAGTTACTGTTTTTAAGTGCAGTACATACTGCGCTTGCATTTACCTGGACAGAGGAAAAGTAGGTTTGGTCTTTTTTGTCGTACATATGGAACATTACACCAGACAGGGCCTGAGGCTACAGAGGGCTGCTCTCACATCTATAATCGACAATGTCCGTGAAATGTCTGGTGCCATCCATGCTTATACCGAGATCATGGATAGATGGCATGGTGAGATGATGGCCCTCATCAACTGTGGTATGTCTGTGCTTGAATGTGTGGTGGGGGTGTGGCAATGGCCACATTTACATAGGCCAGCAACACCAACAGCTGACAATGAATGTAGATGTGCTAGGACACCAAGGGGCTCCCGTAGTGGCAGTACCAGCCCCGGCAGTGCAGGGGGTTGCTGTCCACACCACACCACAGCAGGCCATGTGCACGTGGTCCTGGCCAGTCTCAGGAGAGACCTGGTACCAGCAGACATTTCTCATCGGCAAGTGAGAGTAGCACATCAAGGCCTGTACCTGGACGTGCCCATGGAATCCCAGGTAGGCACAGTCCACGTGTCCATGGCTGGAGGCAGTGAACTGCCCACCATGCCAGGTACGGTCTGCAGCTGTCCATAAACACCTGTGTAGGGCAGCCACATGGCAGAACTGTGTGCATGCATACCCACACACTATACAAACACACCTAGGGCAACCCCATTCCTACACACACCACATCACCATGCCCAGCTCATCTCAGTACACCCCTCACCCACACACATGGTGTCAAATGTATGGCCCACCCTTGGCCTCTGGCAAACCAACAACACACCCTGTGCATATGATGATACCTGTGCCACATCCCTGTCATCTATACTATCAATGCAGGGACAGGCTAATATGGTTCTGATGCACACTGTGACTGTACTACAGTGTACCACAGCACTGCAGTGTAACATGTTGCATGGAGTAAAGTGTAATGCATATATGTCAGGTAGTATAGCCATTCAGCAATGATGCATTATAGCTGCTAGTAACACTGGTTGATTGTGGTCTCTATAATGTTATCCATTTGTGTTGTAGGTGTACATGTGTCAGCACGAGGATGGTCTGCAGTCATATGCCACAATGGGGTATGGCACTGAGGTGACACCATGACTGTGACATATCTGGGGTACAGTTGAACACATGTCACAGGTTAGTTTAACGGTTATTGCCTGTGCCACATGGACAGGCGACCTGCTGGGGTGTGTATACCCTGCAACCTGATGTAGACCCATCCACATACATGCACACTGTTACTTGGCAACACTGGGACTACAGCCCTACCTAGGTGTAGTGATACTGAAGTGTGTGGCTTTCATTGCACACACCACACAGCGTTTAGGGAGAGGTGTGTCCCAGGTTACATGTTACATGCAGAACATCTCCAGACATGTACAGTATGCTAATGGGGGATGTAATGGGTGTATGTGGACAATACATAGTGTGACATACCTTCATATACACATTAACAGACACATAACAGGCAGACACACATCCAAGAGACCAGGGCCTATCGCTGCTAACTAACTTGACCATGTGTCCAATGTGTTACAGGTAGGCAGCACACAGCACATGCATAACTGGCCTGGATTGTGGCATCAGTTACCTGCATGGTTGATGGTGACAGTGGTAACCATAACATGGTAAAATGGGACATATACCGGGTGCACCTTGATGTAATGACAGTGTACACAGCACCCACATCCCCCAGTGGATATTGTACTCCCTGAAACCCATGATGACACTCTGCCATCCCCACCATCACACATTGGCCATGACTGCGATACAACCCATAGTATACCTCATTAGTGGTACTACAGGGATATGCATCTAATGCACATGTCACACACATAGTAGGGTGCTGCATTGTTATGCCTCACCTATGAGCGCAACAACACTATCTGTACTACTGTGTGGCAATGGGTATTGTAATAGGAGTATGTGGCCTCGGAATGCTGTACCCTACAGATATACAGACATGTACACATGTACACACTTGCCAGAACACAATGGTTATCCCATGCCTATCATCCCATTTGTACAACACTATTGTGCTGGTACTGCAAGGCTTGTGTAGCTGGTATGGAGAGGAGCTTAACAGGGTACATGTAATGTCCATACAGCAGCAGCCACAATTGACTATGGCAATGGGTGTTGCAATGGTTTTAAAAGCCCTCATGGGATTCTCAAGTACAGGAGTGCTAATACACAGACACTGTTATTCTCAGTCATGTACATGTACACATGTGTCAGTATAGGGGTGCATCACTGCAGGTGGTCATAGCTGTGTACCTAGCTATTGTCCAAGGAGAGATGGGTTGTGTAGGGGTTGTGTGTACAGTGGTATCCTGCCACCTGCCAAGTGGCAGCAGGCAATATATTGACAGACACTACTGTGGCAACCCTCAGGGTGAGAAAGACATGCATCAGCCAATCCTCCAGGTGCCTCCAGCACATGGCCACCGAGGTGATCAAGTTGACATGTATGCAACATGCATTACAACACAAGGTTAGTGTCTGTGATGGAGACCTGTCCCAAGCAGGTTCTGTTGACTGTAGTAGTGTAATGGAGATACCTGTGGCATGTGGCGCATACAGGGTGTCATCTCCTATATGTGCCAGTTCTTACACAGCTGGAAAGACATGTCAGTATCAATCAAGCTTAGGTTGCCTCTACATATCCCAGCTGGATACCTTCCATCTGCACATCTGTACAGGGACTGACAGTCATCAGCTTGGCAAGTAGCTATGGAGTAGGGTGAGTGTGTTGACAGATAGACATTTGACAACAATATGTATGCCATAACTACATGTCAGAAGCCCTCACTAACATGTGCTGTGCAGACAGTAGTCAGCAGTTACATTCCACATGTTGGACCATTACCCAATAGGGGTTTATATACTGTGACACAGCTCACACACCAGGTATACAACAGGGAGGCCTCAGAGTCCAGCTATGCCTGCAGGTGTGCCTGTTGTCAGTACTACATTTAGCACTCTGTTCTTGCCTGAGTAGGCACTGTCAACAGTAGTTCCGCCATGATACACTACATGCCAGTGTGACAGCATGTACCCTGGGCTACTACCCCTGTATGTAACACATTCACATGGATAACAGTGCTGTACAGGCCTCATATATATCTGTGTCCCACACATGACACTCACTCCCCTTGCTATTGTAATGACAGCACATAGGTGCATGTATTGTACAGGGCATTACATACACTTATTACAGATGTCATTACCCTGCTATGTTATCAGATTGGGTGGTGTGAACTGGTTACCAGGGCTAAGCCATGCTTAGCAAGTATCAACATTGCTGCAATATAACAGCTGATCTGATTTGCACACTGGTAAGCGAAGACTACACTGTGTAAGTGCCTGTGCATTTACTCATAGCTTAGCACTGCTTAGCTTCACACAAACCCACTTAAAGCTGCTCAGAACTGCCTCAACCACTCTGTATCTGACAGCCCTCATTCTGCAAAACAAAAAAATGAACAGCCCTTGAATCCAGGACCCTGTACGCTATAGTCACAACACTTAACCACTACGCCATGACCACAGTGATGACAGCTGTTGTTTTACCAATATATCTGTCAATACACATATTGAGTAGAATTGACCAATTGCTTTTACTTCCACAATTGTGTAGCACTTGTTATTAATATGACTGTTGCATCACATATGTTGTTTTATCATTATATACACATAGCAGATACATACAGTGAGATAGATCTGGGAGAGTACACACAACCATGAGGTATACACATGACAGGAATATGGATACATACATATAATAGGTCAATATATATCTACATGTACATACACATGTATAGTCATACATATGTCTGTATACACATCTGTATAGTGCAACATATATATGGCCATGTTTACATCTCTTTGTATGTACAGAAACACACACACACACACACACACACACACACACACACACACACACATATATATATATATATATATATATATATATATATATATACATATATAGATAGATAGATATATGTATATGCACATCCTATGTGTACAGGTATGCCTATTTATGTGAATATATATGTAGATATCTATAACTATATCTGCATACATATCTATTCTGATATACGTATTACTGTCAATATATATGTAGATAGCTATACATATATGTGCATATGTATCTCCATCTGTATATGTGTAGACATATATTGTTCTGTATATGTATATATCTGAGTGTTTATATATATATATATATATATATATATATATATATATATATATATATATATATACATACATATCCATCTACATATGTCGATATGTCTATGTGCATATATTTATGTAGATATATGGATAATTACATATACATATATGTTCACCATATGTCCTGAATATGGAGTGAAGCCCTACATCAGCCCCAATAGTCCCATCCTCTTAGTGCAAGGGGATGTCAGGTATGTATTGCAGGTATATTTGTAGACTATTGCTGCTGTAATAGGGATTATCTTCACCGACATGTTGTGTGTGGGAGGTCACATCTGCTTTTAACATGTGTGCAATTGGCTACTGACAGACATCCTAGGGACGTCATAGTACAGTACCACTGCTAGCACAGTAATAATCCTGTGGACTACAGCACAGATATGGCCAATATATGCGGACAGTCTGACACACTCTGGTCAGTCCAGAGGTATACGCAGAACCCCTTAGTGCAAGACATGTGGACCAAGGCTGACAATGTGGATGTTAGCCATGTACATGGGTATATCACACAAATACTGGTATACATTTGCCTCCATAGGTTATGCATTCTCACACCTCTGTCTGTCCTGACACATAATAATCACTGGTACTGAGGTGCCATGGCCACATACTACCAACTAGTTAGTGACATATATCTGTACAGAATCCCACTGCTTTGTCTGACATACATGACTGTTATGGTGGCTCAGCAGCAGTACATCTGCCAAGAATATGGACATAACATCTCATTGGGTAAATACACTAAGCTGCTAGGCATGTAACAAAGCACTGTGCAGGCTACAGGCAGACTGCCACAACACTGGCCTACATTTCCTATGGGGGAATACACATGTACCTACATATATAGCAGGCTCTACAGGCATGTCACAGCACAGAGTAACAGAATCCTGTGTGAAAGTGCATAACCGCAACCAATGTGACCACAGCCACAGCCACATATGGTAAGCTAATGTAATATTACAGTATATGGACTATTTGATCAACACCATCCTCATATGTGCCACCCACACACTAACCCTACATATACTGGGTCGCTACACAGTGTGGTCCAATGCCTGTCTGTAGTATTGGACATGTGTGTGTTTGGCCCTACAAACATGTAAGCTGATAGAGTAACATACAGTGGAGCAGCATTTAACATCAGATAGAAGAGGACCAAGAACAATGACATCTATCACAGTCTGTACACAGGCCAAGGTACATATTAACGATACACACACTGTCAACAATCACCATAAGTACACATACCTCAGTACTGTACACACAACCACAGAATGTCCAGGTTATATCATCAAATATAACCCCTACTATACATAACATGTGTAGCAGTCTGATATCTCACAGGCTTCTTATCAGATATGATGTAAATAAATATGGTGTACAGAACATATGCACCTCTTACTGCATGACATATGCACAAAGGTTGACAGAGTTGTGGCTGGAGGCACAAACACAGGGCCAATATTGACATGTTGCTGTGATAATCTCATGCATTTGCTGTTGTAACAGGGTTTGTTTAAACATATGTACTATGAGATATATGAAGTCAATAACTCTCATGGCTGTCACCATGTACTGACTGCAATCCTCACACTATGCTTCTGCAGTTCACAGATAGGTGCTCTATGGGTAACACAAGAAACAAAAGGCACCACACACTGCCCAGTCTGCATATGACCCTACAGATGGGGGTCTCCTCATAAACATAGAACTGACATGACATGTATTAAAACATGTAGGACAGCCATATCCACACATACCCTGTTAAACAAGCATTACACCAAATGCAGTATAGCAGCACTGACATTCTGTAGTCATGTCAGGCACATCCCCATCCTGATGGCCTGTTTCCACAGTGTATGTTGTTAGAGGTAAATCCCCAAGCCATCTGTGATGCTATTTGCAAAACAACAGATCTAGGTCCTGTTCACAGTGAATGACAATGCCCAGCACCAACATGATGTTCCTAGATACTGGAGTGTGTTTCAGTGAAATTGGCTATGGGAATGTTACCACAGCTGTTCCACATGCAATCAGCTAGAGGAGGACTGCAATTCATGCAGAGGCCATCAGCTGATCATGAGCATCACTTACAATACACATGCTGCTGCCTAGGCAAAGCAGGTATAAGTCTCCACATCCACCAGAGAGGGAGTGAAAGAGTCAGACAGAGGAAAGATAAGTCAGAGAGGGATGGGAGAGTAAAACTTAAGCATGTTTGTGTCACACACCTACCTATACATGGTATCAAACCACTGACTATGTATTGCTATCACATCTCTATGCACTTATTGGATGCACCACACAGGTTACATGTTGAGGAGCCCTCCAAACATATATGTGATGGTGAGTGACATCTGCATCAGTGATATGGTAGCTATATAGTAGGTGTGGTACACATGCCTGTCCACATGAACAGGTGTCAGCATCAACACAGCCACACTCCTACAGGGACCCACACACATTGACACACTAGGCAGGGTCAGGAATACAACTCCTCACTAGTTAGATTGCCACAATATATTACTGTGCAAGTATCAAATGTACCACAGGTGTTATCTGGAGGTTATATGGGCAAAGGGTATGTGGAGGTGTCTGACATCAGACAGTATGCTTCAGTATGCCAATGGGGGTTGTAGTGAGTGTGAATGTGGTCATAGACATCATACGCCACACACACAGACACAGGGTGCCAGTACTGACATGCATGGGTGCATTGCTTCATGGATATGTAGTGATCGACTGTGCCAGACGGTTATACAAGGCTAGGTGATGGGTATACCTTGGCATCAGGCCATATGACAATGGTCTGCAGTGTGGCTCAGGGGTGTAGTGTCTGTATTGGCCAACACAGGTGAGTACTGTATTCACCATCGAGTCACCTGGGTAACTATTGTGTGTGGCCATTGCTGTGCATTGCTTGCCATGTATGTGTTCCTTAGTTCATGACATGGATGGTGTCTGGGATGTGCACATGTCCCACATGCATGTAAAGTGACATGTGGAACTGTACCTGGGGTGTCTGGCCCATGTTGTGTACATAGATTGTTATCATCAGATGCACCAGTCCTGGCCTCATGTGGTGGGAACTGGTAATGGATAGCAGGTTAACCTTGCACCTACATTGATAGCTTGATACAGGTATTCCCTAGTGTCAGTGGCATCTGTCCATACAGGGCATGTGTTTAAGGCATGGTATGTCCTTTGTGGGTCACATTTGATGGCACCACAGGTGTTGCAGGTATCCAGTGGGGAACATAAAAAAGTGCACTGTTTGCATGTATGTGCCTATTGGACTGATGAACAGGGTGCCATACCCTCTGTAGCCCACTGCAATCACACCATGGCTACTATCAGTGGGCAATATGCAGGGTACTACCAACATAGTGGTTGTTGCCTAGGCAAGTGTGTGTGTATGTGCATGTGTGTGTGTGTGTGTGTGTGTGTGTGTGTGTGTGTGTGTGTGTGTGTGTATGTATGAGACATGGGTTGAGAGTGTTGTCTGGGTAATACTAACTTTGTTCGTCAGGCCTTGATGTTACATGTAGGTTTATGGATTTGCACCCCAGTCTCTAGGCTATTTCACATCTGTTATACTTGTAAGGTGGACATCTGATATATACTAGGGCCACCATATAAGTAATTTTCAAAACCCACTTCACAATGAGTCCTGTTGTTACAAACTCACAGCCACCTCCACCCAGGATATGAATGACAAACACAGAGATACACAGACATGCCATGTCTGGGATCAGAACTCCTACCTAACTAGTTTATTACATTACAGTACTACTCAGTTATAGGATGCGCGACAGAGATTACTGGAGTACTCCTTCCCAAAGGTGTATTTCACAGTGAATAACATCAGCAGGCTTGCCAAAGTAGAGCATTTGAATTGTACTGAGTGTGACTAGCCTAAAATGCATTGCCCCCTACACAGACATAGACACACACAACCATCCACACCTGCCATGTGTGGGAATAGAACCTATACCAGAGTTCTACATCACACAACAGCATCACACTGTTATAGGAAACACCACATAGATTACTGGAGTACTCCTTCCCCAAAGGTGAATTTCACAGTGAATGACATCAGCAGGCTTGCCAAAGTAAGGCATTTGAATTGTAATGAGTGTGTCTAGCCTAAAATGCATTGCTCCCTACACAGACAAAGAAACACACAAACATCCACACATGCAATGTGTGGGAATGGAACTCCTAACAGAGTTCTATATCACACTAGAGCATTACACTGTTATAGAATGTGCCACAGGGATTACTGGAGTACTCTTTCTCCAAAGGTGTATTTCACATTGAATGACATCAACAGCCTTGCCAAAGTTGGACATTTGAATTGTAGTCAGTGTGACTAGCCTAAAATGCATTGCTCCCTACACAGACAAGGATACACGCAAACACACACAGTTGCCATGTTTGGGATTAGACCTTCTACCTAACCATTCTATCACACTACAGCAGTACGCAGTTATAGGACATGCCATAGAGAATACTGAGCTATATCTTTCCCAAAGGTGACCCGCGGTGGTGTTGCTGCGGTAGCGTTGTCACCTCACAGTAAGATGCTGTTCGGTTCGATTCTCAGCTAGAGCGTCTTCTGCGTGGAGATATGTGTGAATGGGCATACATTCGTTGAAGGTTGTGCATCAGGGCTGGTAACTCAGCACATAGAAATCAGCTACCAACCATTAGCGGACTGGAGTTCCGCTGTGGCGACCCCTAACCGGGAAAAGCCAAAAGACACAACAAACAAACCTTTCCCAAAGGTGTATTCCACAGTGAATGACATCAGCAGCCTTGCCAAAGTAGGGCATTTGAATTGTAGTGAGTGTGACTAGCCTAAAAAGCATTGCTTTCTACACACACACACACACACACACACACACACACACACACACACACACACACACACACACACACACACACACACACACACACACACACACACACACACACACACACACACACACATACACACACAAAGAGTTGCCATGTCTGGGATTAGAACATCTACCTAACTAGTTTATCACACTACAGCAGTACGCAGTGATAGGACACGCCACAGAGATTACTGGGCTACACCTTTCCAAAGGTGTATTCCACAGTGGATGACATCAGCAGCAGCCTTGCCAAACTAGAGCATTTGAATTGTAGTGAGTGTGACTAGCCTAAAAAAGCATCGCTCTCTACACAGACAGACACACACAGTTGTCATGTCTGGGATTAGAACTCCTACCTAACTAGTTTATCACACTACAGCACTACACAGTTATAGGACGCACCAAGGAGATTACTGCGCAGCACCTTTCACAAAGGTGTATTTCACAGTGAATGACATCAGCAGCCTTGCCAAAGTAGGGTATTTGAATTGTAGTGAGGGTGGCTTAATGGTTAAGGTGTTTGCCTTACAAACACAAGGTGCAGGGTTTGGCTCTCTCAAGGGATAATTGACTAGGCTTAAAATGGCCCACAAGGGCAGTTAGCCTAGTACTAACCTATGATCAATAGCCTAAAATGCATTGCTCTCTACACATACACACACACACACACACACACACACACACACACACACACACACACACAATCACACCCATGCATGCACACACGCACACACACACACACACACACACACACACACACACACACACACACACACACACACACACACACAGTTGCCATGTCTGGGATTAGAACTCCTACCTAACTAGTTTATCACACTACAGCAGTACACAGTTATAGGACACACATTACTGGGCTACACCTTTCCCAAAAGTGTATTTCACAGTGAATGACATCAGCAGACTTGCCAAAGTAGGGCATTTGAATTGTAGTGAGTGTGACTAGTCTAAAAAGCATTGCTCTCTACACAGACAGAGACACACACAGTTGCCATGTCTGGGATTAAAACTCCTACTTAACTAGTTGATCACACTACAGCAGTACACAGTTATAGGATGCACCATGGAGACTACTGGGCTACACTTTTCCAAAAGGTGTATTTTGCAGCGAATGACATCAGCAGCCTTGCCAAAGTAGGGCATTTGAATTGTAATGAGTGTGACTAGCCTAAAAAGCATTGCTCTCTACACACACACACACACACACACACACACACACACACACACACACACACACACACACACACACACACACACACACACACACACAGTTGCCAAGTCTGGGATTAGAACTCTTACCTAACTAATTTATCACACTGCAGCAGTATGCAGTTATAGGACACGCCACAGAGATTACTGGGCTACTCCTTTACCAAAGGTGTATTTCAAAGTGGATGACCTTGTGACACCCGTGCCCTAGCCCAGCAATTAAGGAGCCTCAATCATCACCACTAACACCAGAGAGGGCATCTCATATATGAAGAAAGGATAACAAATACACACAGAAAAGGGCAATTTCCCTTAAGAGCACACAGAGATCACAGCCAGTCCAAGGCTGGTCACTCCCTTGCTCTCCAGGTCCTTAATAAGACTCCCCACTGGCACACCTATAGGGTCCAGATCTCAGCATAGTGGGCAAGCTAAAACTTCTAGCACCCTCTCTGTCCAACCAGTACTTTGTGTCCCTGCCCAAGTAGCTGACACACACACACACACACACACACACACACACACACACACACACACACACACACACACACACACACACATGCACTTTAAGATAAGAGTTTATACAACCACACAGACAATCCTGGGGAAGGCTGACACAGTTTCTCCAGCTCTGCCCCTTTCTCCCAGACTATACTGTAGTTCCACTTGCCATCACACACACACACTTAGCTACTCAAAGGCCCTTAAAAGGGTGTACAATTATTACTGCCCAATATTATTATCCAATTGGGAGTTGTGACTAAATAGTCAAGGCTTATTTAGAGTGACTTGGACAGTAAACTCTATAAATATGCAGTGTACTCTAGAGCTTAAATTATCTCTACACAAAACAGCCACAGTTGAAAGGTTTTAAAATATTTAATAATAAATAATTAAAACCACAAGACAATACTTTCTACTACATGGTGCTAGTCAAGAGTTCAGAGATCACACAGAAATACTTAAAATAATTCAGTAGTACAGCTCTGACATCACAGAAAACACTTAGTCTAAGCTTTCTAGTTCTTAGCTATTTCTAAAAGAAAACACAAGTCTAAGATAACTTACATATTAGCAGGACAGTGGTGTGTTGGATGATCTAGACAAAATTGTTTAATGCCTTCTGATTCTCTCTGTTTAAATTGCTATTGCAGTCATGATTCCCATTACATAATTTTTTTACACTTTCCTGGTGTTCCCAGGCTGACAGAAAATGCATTTACATTCTTTTACACCTAGGCAGAAACCAGAGCAATAAAGGACATTCCACATGTAAATTCTGGTCATTAACTTTAGTCTTAAAACAATAGGCAGGAAGCCTTCATCTAGCCTGACCGGAGCCGAATTGTAAACATCAAAGACAGTCATGAAATAATTTCAATTTCAAAGGACAGACAAGAAATGTTTGACGTAGCTTTCTTTACAGCAGAGGGCAATGTTGCTACATTGTTTTGAGTTCAACATTTCACAGCATATTCTTTCATTTAAGAAAACAAGCCTGTAATTCAACATTCATATTTACAAATGACAGAATCATGTATAAAATCCTATCTGGCTAAGCTGGCAGCCTTCCCATACCTCAGCAGGCTTGTCATAGTAGGGCTATGGGGAGGGCAGTGTGTGTGCATGGGCCATAACCCATTCATCTAGAGGTTGACATACCACATGCAGGCACACACAGGGTTATATTCTGCAGGTATGTGCATACAGCTGCTAGATGATTACTTCCTTGTACAGTCATGTTGCACAGCAATCACTTGCACCACATAGTCTGCAATGCTGGATACCGGTGGCTAATATGTACAGTGAGTGACATTTACACCTCATGTGGTTATAGCCATTTGGCTATATGTGGGTGGGACAGCCCTCATAAAGGATGGCTCCTTGTTGCAGTCAGTCTCTTCCACACATCTATGTACATCTACTTTTGGCTTATTATAATGTGTTGTCCTTGGATATATGTCTGTATTCATATCGACTATGTGTGCAAAGCATGACTGGTGCATACTGAGGAGTTTATGCACTAACATCTGCAACTGCAGATATGTATGGTCCGCTGTTGTTTGCAGACATGGGCTTCATTTCTCTAAGTGTGTGAGCATGCCCATTATGCCCTTCTGTATTGAATGTGTGGATCTATTCCAGATAGTTTGTACTTCAGTGCAGACCTTTGTGTTGTGCACCTACAGGTAGCAAACGGTTTCTGCTGGGTATCTGTCGATCATTTGGCTATATGGGGACAAACTGTGCAGGGGATAGTGTGTACTGCAAGTGATTGTGTCTGTGCTGCTTCAGCTACATGGTACTGCTGTTAGCAGAGATATTCAGACATGTGTACTGTTATACACTGTGATGTTTTCTGCCCTCATGTACTGTCAGGTGGACATTCTTGCTCACAGTGATGTCTTGGGGGGCAAGGGTGACTGCATCTGTGTCCAGTATTGTGGGCAGACGCCTATATATTCATGGTGAGTTATGCCATTTTGGAGGTGGAGCTGCGGACACTTGCTGCTGGGTCTGTGTATCCAGTTCAGCACCTTGGTACAGTGCTGGCAGAGGATCCCATACTTGTACATCCATTGACATGACAGTATGGCCTTATCTTGCTGTGGCAATACCTCACAGCTGTACAGATTTGCACAGGTTACCCAGATGCAGGGGCCATGAGTCAGGACATTACCCCTATTGTGGTGTACGGGCAGGTATGTAGCCATCTATTTATGTGTTTGCAGCCAGGGATAGTGTGTGCACGCAGCTTTGTGTTGGACCTTACACATTCCATGCTGCCCATGCTCCCACCCCCCTCTGTTATTCTACCCTCTTCCATACATTATGCATACATTCTTTGATACTTTCCCTAAGGTTAATTGACACAAACTAGTATGAAAGTAGAAATAAGCAAGCTCCAGGTAAACAACACAACACTGTTTATTAAATCTGTTAATTTCATAAGCGCTTTCATCTGATGACGTTGGAGCACTTTCTCCAATGAAAGCTTGTTTCTACTTACATACTACTTTCCCTGAGGTTATCACCCCATCACAGCTGTGTTTTGGTGTTGGTCCACAGTTCATTGCAGTGGGACATGGTGGACATTTTACTGTGGTTTGTCCACATGGCCTTGCATATGGCTTATGTGGAGTGTGTTATGTTGTTATTTGGGTGTCCATGACATAACATGCATTGGCAGTATGTGTGAGACACAGGCCTTTGACAGAGGCCTGTGGGCCATTTGGTGTTGATGCAGGCTAGATGTGGCTGGCAATTGCATTCTGTCAGTCCTACAGTCTCAGACTGCCATACAGTATATTCCCCTGGGATGACAGGGTAGGTGTGCTACATGTTCATGCCAATATCTTCTATCAGTCTTGATCAGGTGGTGTCAATGCTGGCAGGGTGCTCCCTACGGTTAGGGATGCACCTGCATGGGACACCTGCACTGCATGCTGCATTCTTTCTCTATTGCCATATACAGGTGGGGTCATATTATACCCATTCCCACAACAGGGGTATGACCAGAGAGGTACCTGTGGGTGGTGTTTGTGTGAGCTGGGTGCATGTGTGCTATGGACACTACTTGCATCTGGCACACAAATATGCATGGGGCATTCCAGTTATGCTGGCATATGCAGGTACATCAGCTGTTTCCCAATACATCAGTCCTACCTCTTTTGTGATCTGCAAGTGTTTGGGCAGACAACACTGCTATCTCCTACTACAGGACCAGATAATCTGATGCATACCTGTATATACAATTCCAAGGGTGGGTCCATTTCACAGTTACACAATATGTACCATATGTCTGGGGTACTTTCCACTGTGTATTGCTTGTGTATCTAGCCCAACAGCCATGCCATGTCAGTCATTCAGATGGTGACACATATAACCACCATACATTTACAATGGCTTACTGCTAGCATGTGTTATACTGGTGGGAATTGTCTTTGGCACTGCTGTTATGAGGACTTGGTCCTGTCATCAGCAGTAGGGGCGGCTTGCACCTGTCACCACTGGGCTTTCGGATATTGGCAAAGGCTCTTGCCACCCCCATAGTGCCTTTTTTAGGCAAGGCTCAAAAGTCAAACCCACCCCCATAGACAGCACAAGGAACAAGAAACTAAGGGTAATGCTGCTAAATGCCAGAAGTCTTAACCTCAAGATGCACGCACTCGAAGCTCTCCTCAGTATGGAGAACATCGATATCTGTGCAGTGACAGAAACCTGGTTCAAGGCTCCAGAGAGCATCCCAGCACTACCAGGCTATACCTCATATCATGCTTTTCAGCACCAAAACCCAGACCGAACCACAAAGGAGGGAGTTTCCATATTTATCAAGGATATCCACACCTCCAGGTTAGTGGCATTGCACGAAGTATCGGAGACCATCCATGTGCAACTAACAGTGGGCAAGACTGCTTTTCAGTTTATAGCATCCTACAGACCACCCTCTCAAAGTCAGGAATCCCATTCAGCTTTCCTGAAAACATTGGAGAACATGAAGATCTCTCCGAACACCATTATATTGGGTGACTTCAACTACCCAAACATTGACTGGAAGCACTACTCAAGCCCCAGCACCTTAGCCCAAAGATTCCTGGAAATTATAAACTCAAATGCTATGGAACAACTAGTCACCACTCCCACAAGAGGGGACAACATACTAGACCTGATCATTACCAACATGGGGACTCTATGCTGCACACCAGAAGTATATCCCTCATTGGTAAGATCAGACCATAAATTAAGTTCACTGGATGTCCACATCCCGACCCCACCCCCAGCCCAGAAAACCACAGTGAAAAACTTCTCAAAAGTGAACTTCTCACTTCTCAAAACTGAAGTGGAATCCTTCAAGGCCCCAGGGCCAGTGGAAACTACAGACCAAACTGCAGAATCCTATATAAATGCATTCTACGGACATCTCTAGGAATGCATAGATCATGCTATCCCAAACAAAACCAAGACCCAATCATCCAAAGGCAGGCGTCCAGTCTGGTGGACCCCTGCCATAAATAAACTGTACAACAGAAGGAGGAAGCTACTACATGATAGAGCAAAATTCCTAATAGGGAAGGCGTATCTGATCAGTACTAGCAAAAAATTACGATCCCTCATGAAATCCTCCAAGGACAGCTTCGAGAGAAAAATTGCACAGGACACCAAAGACAATCATAAGGCTTTTTTCAGTTATGTTAGAAACCTGGGATGCAACTCCCAGACTTGTTCTGAGTTGATTCTAAATGACAAAAAATACACTGAACCCACAGACATTGCCAATATCCTGGCAGACAGGTTCAGTGCAAACTCTCCCCCCACCAAAACAGCAAGTATCTACTCTGGCAGTGGGCTGCCTCCCAAACATCTCAGATGCTCAGGTGAAGGCTGCCCTCTCCAAAGCAAAAACACTGCTTCCATGGGACCAGATGGCGTCCCAGGTTGCGTCCTACATGAACTACAAGAGGAACTAATCCCTCAAATAAAACAGCTATACAATCTCAGCCTCACTACAGGATATGTGGCCACAGAATGGCGTACAGCAACAGTGGTCCCACTCCACAAAGGTGGAGCCTCTACGGACCCTGGAAACTATGCCCCATAAGCCTGACTAGCTTAGTCTGCAAGGCTATGGAGAGGATCATCATGGAGCTCATAAACAAAGACATTGGGGACCTACAGACACTAGATCCTACCCAGTTCGGCTTTGTCAAGGGCAGATCCTGCCTTTTGAACCTGGTTGACTTCTTTGAAACAGTCAACAAAGCCATAGATGAAGGGAAGGTAGTCCACACAGCCTATCTGGACCTTGCAAAGGCATTTGACACAATACCCCACTCGGGCATCATAGATAAGCTATCCAGCTTAAATATAAACCCCTATGTCACAAGATGGGTTGCAAACTGGCTCAAAGACAGAACCCACAGAGTGAGAGTTGCTGGAGCCATGTCAGACTCGAAACCGGTCACAAGTGGCATCCCACAGGGTTCTGTCCTGGGACCACTCTTGTTTGGTATATACTTTTCCGAGGTACAGGCAAACGTGGGAGGACTATGGCTCACCAAGTTTGCTGACGACTGCAAACTGGGTGCCATAATCAACTCTCCAGCTGACACAAACATCCTTCAAAAAGGTCTCACAGAGACAGATAACTGGGGCCAGCACCATGGTTTAAAGCTAAATGCCAAAAAATGTATAGTCATACCCTTTGGCAAAAACAATGTGCCCACAAATTACCACATAGGCGGAAACCCATTAAGTACAGAGAAAGTTATTAGGGACCTGGGGACCCAAGTTGATAGCAATCTCTCCTTTGAAAACCACATTGCCAAAGTGGTTAGAAAGACCTTCTACATAGCCCACCTCATGATGAAGGGTTTCACATCTAGATCAAGAGAGGTAATCGTGCCCCTTTATTCATCCCTCATCAGGCCCATCATAGAATACAATGCCCCTTTTGGGATGTGCCTTACCCGACACCTGCAGCAATTAGAAAGACCTCAAAAGTATATCACCAAGAGGATCAAGGGTCTCAAACAGATGCCATATGCTGCTCGGTTAAAAAAACTCCAGCTCTACTCAGTTGCATACCGCCTACTTTGAGGCGATCTATGCCTGACATACAAAGCTATGTCAAATCCAGAATTAATGGACATGCTCCACCTCAGTAAATCTAAATCCCTTAGAGCCACATGCTCGAGGGACTTGAACCTCAGCACAGAAATAAATAGAACTTGCTGGAGGGACAGGTTCATAACCCAGAGGCTCCCTTCACTCTGGAATAGAATTCCAGTTCATGTGAGGCAGAGCACCTCACTGAATCTCTTCAACAAGAATCTCGATAAGTGGATGGGGGATCGTAGGTTTGTCCCAGGGATTACTCCCGTGTCACTATTAGACAGAGGCACAGTAAACTAAACCTTAAAAAGGGCACAGTATACTCAAATCAAGGGGTGGCGTAAGCCATACAGAATTGGGCTAGGCTTATAATTGCCCCAGGGCAGATAGCCTAGTATGAACCTATGAACCTATGAACATAGTGGGCAATGGCCACCAGGTCTTACCTCATCATGCATAGATACTGACCACTCTCACACAATATGAAACACACACCAACCTATCACACACATACCTGCATATTGTGCAAATGCTACAATCTATCCTGCTACCTTGGCCACCTCTGGACATCTGTGCTCAACTGGTATTATACCTGCACATACATGTTACTATATTTTGACATAGGGTTGTGGGGGGCACACCTGACTGTTACGACATGTGTATATTGGATTGGGGGGCACACCAGACCATTACTACATTTCTAAATAGGTTTGGGGTGCACACCTGACTGTTACTACATTTCTAAGTAGGGTTGGGGTGAGTACATCTGACTGTTTCTACATTTCTACACATGATTGGGGGAGGGGGCGCACCTGACTGTTACTACATTTCAACACAGGATTGGGGGAGGGGAACACCTGTTCTGTTTCTACATTTCTACACAGAGGTTGGGAGGGGGCACACCTGACTGTTACTATGTTTCTATGCTGGATTTGGGGAAGAGGCACACCTCACTGTTTCTATATGCCTACATAGGAGTGGGGGGCTCAACTGACTGTTACTATCTTTCTGCATAGGGTTGGGGGCACACCTGACTGTTTTGACATTTCTACACAAGATTGGGGGCACACCTGACTGTTTCTACATTTCTACACAGGATTGGGGAGCGGGCACACCTGACTGTTACTACATTTCTATACAGGATTGGGGGAGGGGGAACACCTGTCTGTTTTGACATTTCTATACAGAGGTTGAGAGGGGACACACCTGACTGTTACTACACTTCTACATAGGATTGGGGGGCACACCTGACTGTTTCTACATTTCTACACAGAATTGGGGGGCACACCTGACTATTTTTACATTTCTACACAGGATTGGTGGGCGCACCTGACTGTTTCTACATTTCTACACAGGATTGGGGGACACACCTGACTGTTACTACATTTCTACATAGGATGGGGGGGCACAACTGACTGTTTCTACATTTCTACACAGAATTGGGGTCGCACCTGACTATTTCTACATTTTTACACAGGATTGGGGGGCACACCTGACTGTTTCTACATTTCTACACAAGATTGGGGGGGCACACTTGACTGTTTCTACATTTCTACATAGGATGGGGGGCACACTTGACACTTGTACACATCTGCTATAACTGTACTGGTATGTCAGGTACTCCATTTCATTCTGTATTCTAGCCTATCATGCAAGTCTTAGGTTTGATTGAACTACATATTACTTTCTGACTTCCTGCCCATCAGAACTAACATCCCACTGCCTGACCTACTGTAGTCTGTCTGTGTATGCCTGGGGAGGGGGAGGTTACCCATAGGCATCATTCAGAGGCCATAGCACAGCCTTTGTTTGTGTTTATCCACATCTGTCCTGCTGGCTGAGACTGTTGTTGGGTATATGAACCTCCCTAACTGGCATATGTGAGTCATATGGACACACATGTGGCCCAGTACATTTCCTGCAGTTGGTTTTGTCGCCTTGTGTAGTACTGGCTAATATGGTGACACCAGTATTTGTTACAGATCTCATGGTGCCACTATAGGTGACTACTATCTGCTGGCATACCATTCAGCCACCTGATTCCGTAGCATGCTCACATCCATACCATAGATACAGGTAACAACACATACTACTCCATTTGGCAATTGGTAGGGTGAGTGACTTACCTTGTGGGCATGCCAGTATTGAGGGTGGTGCTGCAGGGCTGCCTATATTGGATGCACATAGTACACTCCCTACACATGGTTGAGCACACAGATAGTGTCATGTTTGGCATCCCTTTTACTGTATGTGTGAGTCAGAGAGAGGTGTCATTCCCTGGGTCCTTCCTGTGTCAGTGTATGTGCTATGTGTTGCCTCTTTGCCAAGGCCAGGGCATACTGAGAATGACTCTTTCTGCCTACTGGTACAGGCTCAGGTTGTTCCTTCTTCGAGTCACTCCATGCTTGTGCAGGTCTTGACAATGGTGGTGGGGGGGGGGGCTGTGTGGCCCTGCCCGTGCTGTTCCTGCTGCAGTGTTTCCTCAGGATCATATTGTGTAGCATGGCACATACGATGACAATTTGGTTGCATGTAGCTGGTGCATACTGCAAGGCTCCACTGGATGCGTCCAGGCACTGGAACCATGCCTTCTACATCCCAAACACACTCTCTATTATGAATCTGGTCTGTACGTGTGCCTCATTATGGAGTTCTTGTTTGGGTGTGTGTGCATTTCTGATGGGTGTCATCAGTCAAGGCTCCAGTGCGTAACCAGCATCACCCACCAAGTGACAGTAAGGGATGTCCCCATTGGCAAATCTCTGATACAGCTGCATCAGATGCCAGATGTGGAAATCGTCATAGCTTCCAGGTCAGCCATCACACACATTCATTATTGTGCCCTGGGCATCACACACGACCTGGCAGTCGAGGGAGGGGAAGCCCTTTCGGTTGGTGTAGACCCTACCTCACTCACCGGGTGGTGCTTTGATGCATATGTGCGTGCAGTCTATAGCACCCACTACCTCAGGGTATTCTGCTATTTGGTGGAACAGTTGCATATTGCTGGCCAACGCCTCATGGGTGTTGGGGAAATATATATGCTCACCAGCATGTGCTGATATGTTATCCAGGAACTTGTGGAATACCCTGGATGCTGATGCCTGTAAGATCCCCCATCATATCCCCAGATGGCCTTTGGAAGGTACCTGTCACTAGTATTCTTAGGCCTACACATACCTTGGTATCCACTGGGATGGGTTCCCCTCTGTTAGTTCTGTGTGTCAGGCATGGCCAGCACAGCTCAACAATTTGCTGTAAGAGGTCCCTGTCCACCCTATAGCACTCCACTATCTCCAGCTCATGTAGCCCCTGGTAGGTTACCCTGGGTCTGTACACTCTTCTCCGTCTTTTCACTGTGGGATGGTTGACAGCATTCGCATCCTCACCACCCTCAGCCTCTTCCACATGTTGTTGTATAATACCTATTGCAGCCCCTATCATTTTGTTGTTTTGTTTGTTAAAATTTCCCTGCTTGTATACGCCAGTGGTGTAGAGTATGGGAAAAAAACAGAAGGAAAGGTATTTGCATAGTTTATAGTAGTGTTCTGGGCTGGGCTGGTCTGCTGCCTGTGCAATTGTCTGATTCTGAAGCATACACACTGGATAGGAATACAGGCATATATCCAAGGACAACACACTATAATAAGCCAAAAGTAAACATACATAGATATGTGGAAGAGAGTTACTGTCGCACGGGGCCATCCATTATGAGGCCTGTTCCACCCAGCAGACAGCAAAATGGCTACAACCACATGAGGTTTGGATGTCACTCACTGTAGACCTCAGCCACTGTTATCTCTCAGCATGACAGACTATGTGGTGCAAGTGCTAGCTGTGCAACATGACTGTACAAGGAAGTAGTCATCTAGCAGCTGTATACATGTACCTGTTGAATATAACACTGCATGTGCCCACATGTGGTGTGTCAACCTCTAGATGAATGGATTATGGCCCATGCACACACACTCCCCTCCCAATAGCTGTACTATGACAGGCCTGCTTAGGTCATCCACTTTGAAATACACCTTGTAAAGGTGTAGGCCAATAATCTCCATGGCACTTCCTATAACTGTGTACTGCTGTAGTGTGATAAGGTAGTTAGGTAGGAGTTCTAATACCTGACAAGGCAACTGTGTGTCTCTATTTGTGTAGAGGCCAATGATTTTTAGGCTAGTCACACTCACTGCAATTGAATTGCCCTACTTTGTCAAGGCTGCTGATGTCATACAGTGTGAAATACACCTTTTGGAAAGCTGCAGCCCAGTAATCTCTGTGGTATGTCCTATACCTGCATACTGCTGTAGTGTAATAAACTAGTTTGTGTGTGTGTGTGTGTGTGTGTGTGTGTGTGTGTGTGTGTGTGTGTGTGTGTGTGTGTGTGTGTGTGTGCGTGTGTGTGCATGCATTTTAGGCTAGTCACACTCATTACAATTCAGTTAGCCTACTTTCTCAAGGCTACTGATGTCATACACTGTGAAATACACTTTTCGGAAAGGTGCAGCCCAGTAATCTCTGGGGCACATCCTATAACTGCGTACTGCTGTAGTGCGATTAACTAGTTAGGTAGGAGTTCTAATCCCAGACATGGCAAGTGTGTGTGTGTGTGTGTGTGTGTGTGTGTGTGTGTGTGTGTGTGTGTGTGTGTGTGTGTGTGTGTGTGTGTTTCAATGTCTATGTAGGGAGCAATGCATTTTAGCCTAGCCACACTCACTACAATTCAAATGCTCTACTTTGGCAATCCTGCTGTCATTCATTGTGAAATACACCTTTGGGGAAGGAGTACTCCAGTAACCCCATGGTGTGCCCTATAACAGCTTCATTCTGCAGTATGATATAGAACTCTGCTAGGGGTTCTATTCCCACACATGTCGGTTGTGGATGCTTTGTGTGTGTTTCACTGTCTGTGTAGGGAGCAATGCATTTTAGCCTAGTCACACTCAGTATAATTTTAATGCCCTACTTTGGCAATTCTGCTGATGTCATTCATTTTGAAATACACCTTTGACGAAGGAGTACTCCAGTAATCCCCATGGTGCATCCTATAACAGCTTCATGCTGTAGTGTGATATAGAACTCTGGTAAGGGTTCTATTCCCACATATGTCGGTTGTGGATGTTTTGTGTGTGTTTCAATGTCTGTGTAGGGAGTAGTGCATTTTAGCCTAGCCACACTCACTACAATTCAAATATTCAACTTGGGCAATCCTGCTGATGTCATCCAATGTGAAATACACGTTTGGGGAAGGAGTACTCTAGTAATCTCCATGGCGCATCCCATAATTGTGTAGTGTAATAAACTAATTAGGTAGTAGTTCTAATCTCAGACATGACAGGTGTGTGTGTGTGTCTGTGTTTGTAACTCGTATCCTGTCTGGAGGTGGTTGTGAGTGTGTAACAACTGGACTCAATGTGGAGCGGGTTTTGCACATTTCTTATATGGTGGCCCTAGTATGTATCACAATGTTCACCATACAGGGATAACAGATGTGAAATAGCCAAGAAGCTGGGGTGCAAATCCATACCCATACATGTGACATCAAGGTCAGGCAAACAAAGTTAGCAACCTTATTCCCCAAAGAACACTGTCAACCCATGTCTCATATGCATACACACTTGCCTAGGCAACAGTCGTTATGTTGGTAGTACCCTGCAAATTGCCCACTGATAGTAACTATGGTGTGATTGCAGTAGGCTACAGAGGGCATGGCACCCTGTCCATCTGTCTAATAAGCACATACATGCTGACAGTGCACCTTCCCCATATTCCCCACTGGACACCTGCAACACCTGTGGTGCCATCAAATGTGACCCACAAAGGACATACCATGCCTGAAAACATGCCCTGGATGGACAGATGCCACTTACACCAGGGAATTCTGGTATCATGCTATCAATGTAGGTGCAGGGTATACCTGCTGTCCATTACTGGCTCCCACCACATGAGGCCAGAACTGGCACATCTGATGATAATCTGTGTACACAACATGGGCCAGATACTCCAGGTACAGTTCCACATGTCACTGTACATGCATATGGGAGGTGTGCACATCCCAGACACTGTCCATGTCATGGACTAAGGAACACATACACAGCAAGCAATGCACAGCATTGGCCACACACAATAGTCACCTTGGTGACTGGATGGTGAATACAATACCCATCTGTGCGGGCAAATCCAGAAACTACACCCCTCAGCCACAATGCAGACCATTGTCATGTGGCTGATGCCAAGGTATACCCATCACCTAGCCTTTTATAGCTGTCTGACACAGTC